>NC_137932.1:43804420-43811920 GCF_963969265.1 Rhamphochromis sp. 'chilingali' | reverse complement strand
GACAAGAATGATATTGGATAATTGGATAATTTAATGTTATTGCTTGTGCTATTTCTTTGGTTATCTGCTTGTTGTGTGCACTTGAAGCTGTTAATTATATAAGCATATTGTGGTCGGGGGGGGGGGGGTGGCCAGTGCTTAAGGGTTAACTGCAGTTTTCCAAAAAAACTTAACAAGAACTGCATCTTGGGACTTCCTGTTTACTTTTCTTTTTGTTGTGGATGTGGAACGGGAATGGTGTGAAGGAGTTAAATTGATGGTGTGGAGGTATGTAATAACGACAGGAGAGGTCTCAGTGTCTCACTCCAACTTTATTAACTGACTCTCAGAACTTCACATATAGTAAGCGCCAAAATCTCCACCCCAACACTTCCCTTCAACTTGGGTGTGAGTGGAGCCACCTGGTGGTCCGCCACAATGGTAAGGAATTGTTAAATACGCACATAACTCATTGAAACATATTGGTATAATTGTAGTGCAGTGGCAAAACGTCAGTATTTTAACACGATGATGTATTTCTGTATGATGCAAAGGACCTGTATGTGCAGCGTGGAGCGGCCATTTCTCCATGCAAAGATGGTCTGTGTGCTCCAGTATTCCGATTTCTGTGGAATGTGTTTATAAAAATGTAACACTTCCACAGTTTTAAAGGAGCCTTGTGTGATTTAGCTCTTTGTATTTTGTTCTGCACAGACAGAGGCCACTGCCGTATTTTTGTGTTTCATTTCATTTCCTTTATTCCTCGTATTGTATTGGCGCATCTTTGTTTCTGTTACTTCGCCACGTTACCTCTCGTGCTGTCGATGTTCAGTACGAGTCCATATGGCCGCTGTTTGACAAAAGTAAAGGTCAAAGGACATTTTTTTGTTTATTCAGTCGTCATTGACAATAAAACTGCACATTAAGAACCCAAGTACTTGTGTCCTGTGTGGCTAACCATTTCCCAGGCAACAGTATAAAAGGTTTCTAATGACACAAGTACTACAAATAGTTAAAAACAGGATGGCTCACCTTTACAGACCATCAAAGCTGTGCTCTTCTAGTGTAGCACAAACTATCAGCGAGCGGTGCCTTTGCTTTTAGATTCTGTTCTCCAAGTTATGAGTTACAAAGAAACGGAATTGTTCCTCTGGCTGCATATTTGTTCTGACACCAGCCGCTGAACATCCTTAACCCGAGTGCACCTTGTGTCCGTTAGAGGGCGACACCGAGGCGCAGAGGGGCCGGCCCAGAGCCAGTCCCAGGCAGGCTGTAGTGCCACTGAGCCGGGTACAGCAGACAGACACAGAGAAGGGCTGGTGCAAGGAGGAAGGCTCCTCATGACGCCGGGTTTTACCGGGAACTGAAAAAAACATCTACCTGTTTTGGAAGGAGGAAATTTACGAGAACAGAATGCTTCGTGTTTGGATGCTGATGGCGGCCGTGCAGGTAAATATCTCTGTTTTTAACCGCGGAGAGCTGCGGTGGGATTTTCGCCGCAGCAGAGCAGAGTGATGCTGGTTAGAGGAGACAGAGAGGAGCGCTCTGCGCAGATGGGAGGACAATACAGTTGGACTAGAAAACACTTCCCATCCGCGTCGTTTGTACTGGTGTGATCGGTGCTATTCTCACCAAAGAGCCGCTTAGATTCACCCAGCCTGCTGGGAGGAAAACGCTGCTGGTCCCGGGCAGGAGCGACGCAGTCGCTGCGTAACGGTCCGTGTGTCGGTGAAAGCTGCGGGTTTCAGCTCGGATGCTGCTGGTGTGAAGACTCCCGAGTCAGGAGCCTCTTTATCATCCGTCCCTGCATCCTCGGTGACAGGCGGCTGTCCGTCGCCCTGTTCCGGCTGCTCATTGTGACACCCGCGTTTGCCTTCTGCCCGAATACCACGCGTTACTTTTAGCTGTAATCCAGTTTAGTCTGACCGGATCTGTGTCACATAGCGTCGATCTCCATTAAAAAAAAGATGGCAGTTTGATTTGTCCCCTCACGCCCAGACATAACGCTGGAGCCAGAGTCTGAGCCGCGGCTCGGGTCACGGTGCAGGCTGCATCCACGCCTGTGCTCTCGCCCTGTGCTGTGTTCCGCTCCCGAGGCGCAGTCATGCTAACCTTTAATGCTGTTTCTGTGCTGTCACTCGGCCTGTGGGAGCTGATGTGCGGTGTTACAGCAGGAGTCCGTGTAACATCCACAGTCCTGTGATTCAGCATCGAGCTTAACTTTTTAAAGCACCGCACCGGTGTTGTTTCACACGCTACAGTTTATACCGTGTTTTATTGCTGCTGACATTTTCCATCCATTTCAGCAGCAACACTGAAAATCTGTGGTTTTTATTTAATATACTCAGAAAAATAAAAGTATAAGCGTGGAAGATGTTTTTAACTGTGGCATGCTTTGAAGATGTTATGGATCATTTGTATTAAAGCAGCAAAGCTCTGCCACAGGCGAGGCTCCATGTGGGCTGAAAGAAGCACACAAATGCACCTTCAGCAAGATTTAATGAAGGCAAAGAAAAGACGAGGCGATCCTTTATGTGTGGGAAAAAATCAATGAAGAAGACAGTGCTGTGCCAAAGGGTCAAAGGTTGGGTCCTAAAATAAGCCCATCACCAATGCCTCTCTCAAAAAAGCAAGGTCAGCACTCTCCAGGGCTTACCTCCAATCCTCTACAAGCCTTTGATTGGTCTGCCTTTGTTACCTAGTAGTACAATAAATTGTACCTACTAGCCTCGATCGTGGCTCAAGAGTTGGGAGTTCGCCTTGTAATCGGAAGGTTGCCGGCTCGAGCCCCGGCTTGGACAGTCTCGGTCGTTGTGTCCTTGGGCAAGACACTTCACCTGTTGCCTACTGGTGGTGGTCAGAGGGCCCGGTGGCGCCAGTGTCCGGCAGCCTCGCCTCTGTCAGTGCGCCCCAGGGTGGCTGTGGCTACAATGTAGCTGCCATCACCAGTGTGTGGATGTGTGTGTGAATGGGTGGATGACTGGATATGTAAAGCGCTTTGGGGTCCTTAGGGACTAGTAAAGCGCTATATAAATACAGGCCATTTACAATTTGTCGCTGTTATCAAGGCTTTGATCATGTAGCTGAAGGTGCTGCTGCTGATAGGGTTAATGATTCAGTGATGTCACTGTAGAGGGTTAACGGGCTTGTAGATAATGCAGTTATTTGTAGATAAAACAGTTAACAGCATTAGGCAGAACATCATCTCAGTTTGTGGAGATAATGAGCCCCCTGTTCCCCGCAGCCTTTAGTTACACCAGGAGGAAGAAATGTTTGCGAGTTGATTAGGGTTTGATTTTATCTGTGGTGTCACAAATGCTATCCATCCTTGTGACAATGCCCCTCTGTGTGCTGACCTTTCCTCCTGAGGGGGGCTCTGCTAAATTATTGTCATTTGCGAATCCTGTGCTTTGTGATTAAAATGACGCAGATTAATTTCGCTGCGGGCAAAGCTTTAAACGCTTGACTCACTGAGAACTTTGAAGTGATGGCGAGCTTCATATTGAAATATGTAAATAGGCTCATAATCAACAAACGAGGGGAAGGACCGGACGTGTTAGACTTTCTGCATTCATCGAGGATAACGATGCACCGCATCAACTCATCTTTAATCAGAGGTGTATCTTTTGCACCAGCTGTGTTTACATGAACGGGAAGCTGACTCACTGAGGCCGAGTGATGCCTTTGGGTGGAAAGTGCATCCCCACGTTAGGCTTAAAGATTTGTAGAGGAAAAAAGTCAAATATGCAGCATCTGTTTGTTGTATGGAAATGGCCTATAAAAGAGCTGCAATGGAGGCAGGCCTCCTCTTTACTGGGAAAACAAGATGCCCACAGAGGTAACCTGCAGAACACTTTGTTACATTACTGCTTCCCAACAGTTACCTTTGATATATTTTAGCTGCTGAAATAGTGAGTGAGTAATGTCAGGTGTTAAGAAGATGCGGCTTTTCAGCAGTGGATGATTAGTCCTCTTTCCCAGAAATCAGTGGGTGCAGCGTTTGGTTGGAGTAGCTGGGTTTCCACAGCACGCTGTTCAGTCAGTCAGCTGACAATAAATCGGAGCCTCTTATCAAAAACAAGAAGGCTGATAATAAACTCCAGCCACGAGCTGAACGGTTAATGAAGATAAGCCACGTCTGTTTTTTTATTTCACCTTTATTTACACAGTAAATCTCATTGAGACACCAGGTATCATTGTTTAAGAGCAACCTGCCGAGTGTGTGCGTGGGGGGCAAACAGACTATAAGGAATCAGAGGAGACCAACAGCAGATATGTGGAATATCCACAGCTTTACAGTTTTGATCACATGTATTTGTCAGATTTGAAGGTGCCAAGTCTGGAGTTCCTTAAGTGGCCACTTGGAGCAGGCTGCAGCGTGAGTCCCTGCAGCGTGAGTCCCTGCAGCGTGCGTCCCTGCAGCGTGCGTCCCTGCAGCGTGCGTCCCTGCAGCGTGCGTCCCTGCAGCGTGAGTCCCTGCAGCGTGCGTCCCTGCAGCGTGAGTCCCTGCAGCGTGAGTCCCTGCAGCGTGAGTCCCTGCAGCGTGAGTCCTTGCAGCTTGAGTCCCTGCAGCGTGTGTCCCTGCAGCGTGCGTCCCTGCAGCGTGAGTCCCTGCAGCGTGCGTCCCTGCAGCGTGAGTCCCTGCAGCGTGCGTCCCTGCAGCGTGCGTCCCTGCAGCGTGAGTCCCTGCAGCGTGAGTCCCTGCAGCGTGAGTCCCTGCAGCGTGCGTCCCTGCAGCGTGAGTCCCTGCAGCGTGAGTCCCTGCAGCGTGACTCCTTGCAGCGTGAGTCCCTGCAGCGTGCGTCCCTGCAGCGTGAGTCTCTGCAGCGTGAGTCCCTGCAGCGTGAGTCCCCGCAGCGTGTGTCCCTGCAGCGTGAGTCCTTGCAGTGTGCGTCCCTGCAGCGTGAGTCCCTGCAGCGTGAGTCCTTGCAGCGTGAGTCCCCACAGCGTGAGTCCCCGCAGCGTGTGTCCCCGCAGCGTGAGTCCCTGCAGCGTGCGTCCCTGCAGCGTGAGTCCCTGCAGCGTGCGTCCCTGCAGCGTGCGTCCCTGCAGCGTGAGTCCCTGCAGCGTGCGTCCCTGCAGCGTGAGTCCCTGCAGCGTGCGTCCCTGCAGCGTGCGTCCCTGCAGCGTGAGTCCCTGCAGCGTGAGTCCCTGCAGCGTGCGTCCCTGCAGCGTGAGTCCCTGCAGCGTGAGTCCCTGCAGCGTGACTCCTTGCAGCGTGAGTCCCTGCAGCGTGCGTCCCTGCAGCGTGAGTCTCTGCAGCGTGAGTCCCTGCAGCGTGAGTCCCCGCAGCGTGAGTCCTTGCAGTGTGCGTCCCTGCAGCGTGAGTCCCTGCAGCGTGTGTCCCTGCAGCGTGAGTCCTTGCAGTGTGCGTCCCTGCAGCGTGCGTCCTTGCAGCGTGAGTCCCTGCAGCGTGCGTCCCTGCAGCGTGCGTCCCTGCAGCGTGCGTCCCTGCAGCGTGAGTCCCTGCAGCTTGAGTCCCTGCAGCGTGCGTCCCTGCAGCGTGAGTCCCTGCAGCGTGAGTCCCTGCAGCGTGAGTCCCTGCAGTGTGAGTCCCTGCAGCGTGAGTCCCTGCAGCGTGAGTCCTTGCAGCTTGAGTCCCTGCAGCGTGCGTCCCTGCAGCGTGCGTCCCTGCAGCGTGAGTCCCTGCAGCGTGCGTCCCTGCAGCGTGAGTCCCTGCAGCGTGCGTCCCTGCAGCGTGCGTCCCTGCAGCGTGAGTCCCTGCAGCGTGAGTCCCTGCAGCGTGTGTCCCTGCAGCGTGAGTCCCTGCAGCGTGAGTCCCTGCAGCGTGAGTCCCTGCAGCGTGCGTCCCTGCAGCGTGAGTCCCTGCAGCGTGAGTCCCTGCAGCGTGCGTCCCTGCAGCGTGAGTCCCTGCAGCGTGAGTCCCCGCAGCGTGTGTCCCTGCAGCGTGAGTCCTTGCAGTGTGCGTCCCTGCAGCGTGAGTCCCTGCAGCGTGCGTCCCTGCAGCGTGTGTCCCTGCAGCGTGAGTCCCTGCAGCGTGACTCCCTGCAGCGTGAGTCCCTGCAGCGTGAGTCCCTGCAGCGTGCGTCCCTGCAGCGTGAGTCTCTGCAGCGTGAGTCCCTGCAGCGTGAGTCCCCGCAGCGTGTGTCCCTGCAGCGTGAGTCCTTGCAGTGTGCGTCCCTGCAGCGTGAGTCCCTGCAGCGTGAGTTCTTGCAGTGTGCGTCCCTGCAGCGTGAGTCCCTGCAGCGTGAGTTCTTGCAGTGTGCGTCCCTGCAGCGTGAGTCCCTGCAGCGTGAGTCCTTGCAGCGTGAGTCCCTGCAGCGTGAGTCCTTGCAGTGTGCGTCCCTGCAGCGTGCGTCCCTGCAGCGTGAGTCCCTGCAGCGTGCGTCCCTGCAGCGTGTGTCCCTGCAGCGTGAGTCCCTGCAGCGTGAGTCCCCGCAGCGTGAGTCCCTGCAGCGTGAGTCTCTGCAGCGTGAGTCCCTGCAGCGTGAGTCCCCGCAGCGTGTGTCCCTGCAGCGTGAGTCCTTGCAGTGTGCGTCCCTGCAGCGTGAGTCCCTGCAGCGTGAGTCCTTGCAGTGTGCGTCCCTGCAGCGTGAGTCCCTGCAGCGTGAGTCCTTGCAGCGTGAGTCCCTGCAGCGTGAGTCCCTGCAGCGTGCGTCCCTGCAGCGTGCGTCCCTGCAGCGTGAGTCCCTGCAGCGTGCGTCCCTGCAGCGTGAGTCTCTGCAGCGTGAGTCCCTGCAGCGTGAGTCCCCGCAGCGTGTGTCCCTGCAGCGTGAGTCCTTGCAGTGTGCGTCCCTGCAGCGTGAGTCCCTGCAGCGTGACTCCTTGCAGCGTGAGTCCCTGCAGCGTGAGTCCCTGCAGCGTGCGTCCCTGCAGCGTGAGTCTCTGCAGCGTGAGTCCCTGCAGCGTGAGTCCCCGCAGCGTGTGTCCCTGCAGCGTGAGTCCTTGCAGTGTGCGTCCCTGCAGCGTGAGTCCCTGCAGCGTGAGTCCTTGCAGCGTGAGTCCCTGCAGCGTGAGTCCCCGCAGCGTGTGTCCCTGCAGCGTGAGTCCTTGCAGTGTGCGTCCCTGCAGCGTGAGTCCCTGCAGACTCCCATGTTAAACAGTTTAACGCTGCTAAAATGATGCACAGCTGGCTCAAAAGAACTTTCGGTTTTAAAAATGAATTTTGTTTCGTATAATAAATATACAGTAGTTGGAATATTTCTCTTATACGTGGAAAGACTTAGAGTTGTGGGCGTGTCTTCTTTGACTGAACAGTGTGCTGGCATAAGGTTTCCTTCAGTCTGGTCGTCTCTGCTTTTGTGCTTTGTTAGCGCTCGCTGGCAGGTTTTAATGATTATTTGTAAAATAATGTTGCTCGCGTGTGGCACAGCCAGCCCAGAGGTTTGTGCTGCACTCTGATGATATTATTGTGTTAGCCTGTTGCTCGGCGCTGGTTAGCGGGCATCTGTGCCTGAACATTGGACCCGTGCAGTTTATGGTGCATGCAGCTCGCTAATGAAGCTAGCATAGCCCGATACATCAGCACTGCACCCGGTCAGCTAAACATGGTCACTGCTG
>NC_137932.1:43716920-43799420 GCF_963969265.1 Rhamphochromis sp. 'chilingali' | reverse complement strand
CTCTGTTTGAGAAAAGCTCGTTTTAGAAACTGGGAGAAATGCTCCACACAAATGTCCAGTCGGCCAGCTGGTCGGCTCGTTCTGTGCATACAGGATGATGCCTGTAATTTAGCATTTTAGTGCAGTGAGAAGTGTAAGAGTTGTGTTTGACTTATGGCACATATAGTTCAGCTCTGATGAGGGTGGTGTGTGAGCTCAGAGAGGAGCTGATCTGTGGGATGTAAAAGTGTCATCTGGCTTTGTGTTGCAGAGATGCTCTTCAGCCCGAGAGAGAAAACTGTGGACAGTGCAGCGCTCGCTGTGAAAGTAGGAAACAGCTCAGAGAGACACTTTCCTCTGCTGGAAATAAATCAGTGTCCATTGTGTTACAGCGAGTCTGAAACAGAGCAGCCAGGCAGCAGGCAAAAGGCCAACAATAACACAGCTTTGAGGTGGTTGTGCATGTGTATGTGTGAGTGTATATGAGTGGGAATGTGTGCGACTACATGTTTGTGTGCTTCGGTGGACATGTGTGGGCTCTGTGAAGTGTAACGAGGCGAGAGCGAGCTGTTGCAGAAACAAGAAGAGCGCGCATTTCAGTGTGTCCTCCTGTGATGATGTGCAGGGGAGGGGGCGGGGCCGGAGGGTCAGCAGACAAATCAGGAGGCTGTGTTTTTAGACAGTGTAACAAACACTAATGGCTACTTTGTATGCAGCCGTGGCTCCAGAGATGAATAAAGATCTGTGCTCCAGCAAAACCTCCAAAAAAGTGTTTCTTTCACATGAAATCTAGAAATAAATTGAGGAAATAAAAGTTTAAATATGCGGCACTGGAATGATGTCAGCGCCCTAATGGCCAAGTAATACTGCTTTTTTCACTTCTCATATTTATAACAGGTCAGCGGCCTTTGCTTTAGTCATGTCAGACTTTCTTTATACTTAGTCCCGCCCACTCTGCCTCTCTACATGCCACTGTGTGATAATAACAATCCTCTGCGCTGGTTTCGCTCAGTGATCTGTAGTCAGCCTGGTTTATCTGCTAAAATTATATTTCTATACGCAGATTGGACATAAGTCTTAGTTTTGGTAGGTGCAACCCAAACAGACTGAACTGCACTGGTGTAGTCTGTCAAACAGCTCCGTGTGTCTGATGAGCTGATGAGCTGCTTCTGTTGCTGCCATGTTCAAGTCTGATTTCCTGGCAACTGGAAAAAACTGTGTGGTTCTGGCGACGAACAGTTATTATTGAATATAATTACTGAATGTAATTATTCTTATTATTAGATCGTTTTGTGTTTGTAATGTTAAATCACTGATTTGAAGAAAGGTTTCATTATTAAATATCAGAGACAAAGCTACCAGCTGACATAACTACTGTCCCAGTTTGTTAGACACGAAGGTGGCAGCCTATCAGAGCACGAGGTCAGTGATCAGCCAAAGACAGCAGCGTTTACATTTGATTGTTTTCAAAAACAGTATTTTACATTTTCTGCCCTTAATTACTGAAAGTCCTGATTACAATATTTGGAGCATTTGGCTGTGGTGCTGATGAAAGGCACCACTGAGCTGTGTGGAGGGCATCTTTGCTGGATAAAAAGTGATGGCTCTGGGTGCTTTTAATTATTTAATTGGAGCAGAGGAAGACTGAATGATTAATGAGGAGATGGATGCGAGAGACATAATAAAGAGCCAGACAAATGAAGTGTCTGAGGGAAGGTTAGAAAGAGAAAGGGGTGAGAGGTAAAGACTAAAAGCAGAGACACGGAGCAGGGAGTCCGACAGGATCCTGTGCCTTTGGTTTGACTAACAGACTTCCCCCAGAATAAAACCTACAGCTCAGTGAACGACAGCTACAATCACATATTTGCTTCGAATTTTGACTTTGTGATGTTCCTCAAAGGATGGCTTTGACTGAAGCTGGGCAAAGTGTTTTTCATTTCTTTGTAAAAGTTGTAAAATTAAATCGTGCTTCCTAAACCAAGTTTCAGGTAACGAGGTGGAAAGAACAACACATTTAGTTCTTACAGGAAACAGCAGCGCAGATTTCAGTGGAAAAGAAACAAAAAACCCAAAAATAAACAGTTACATGTAAAGTTGGTTCAGCTGCTGCCAGACCAGCGTGTGAGTCAGTGTGCGTGTGTGTGTGTGGGTGGCAAAGTGCTTCTACGCAGTGTACCAGGGGCACGGAGAAGAGTTGTCATACCATAGGCACGAGGAGTGTGTGTGTGCGTGTGTGTGTGCGTGTGTGCAATGACTCTCTGCAAAGAAATACATGTTGCAGCTTGGTTTGTGTGGGCTCTCTTCCTGTTTGTCGTCTTATTTGTGTGTGTGTGTGTGTGTGTGTGTGTGTGTGTGTGTGTGTGTGTGTGTGTGTGTGTGTGTGTGTGTGTGTGTGTGTGTGTGTGTGTGTGTGTGCTGTGCTTGCATGTACATACAGGCTCTCTGTACATCTGTGAGTCAGGATGAGATCAGTGACTGTCCAGTACTTCCTGTGAAGTGGCTGCCTTGACCTTGCCATTCTTTCTGCCTTCCTTCCTATTATGGGAGTGAGTTGCAGTCAGTGACACAGCCTCATACAGCGGCTGCTGGTCAGCACCGCCATCCAAAGCTGTGGAAACCCCCATCCCACCATCCACTAAGAAGCGAGCACATTCAGCTCCCACCACCCTCCCTCTCTCTCCCATCTCTTGCTTTCTTTTCCTGTCTTCTTCTTTTCTCTTGTCATGCAGGGAGTTGCCCTACTTTGTTCCTGCCTCATACATCACTGTCTCCCCTCATAGACGGATTTGGGAATGGCGTTCAAGATTTAAAGTGAAAGCTCCCTCTCTCTGCCTCTGAATCCATCCCACTCTCATTTGATTCCTGATCCCGGCATTGTTTTTCCTCTAAGGAGCTTGTTAACGTGTCAGCACTGGGATGTGCTCTTATATGTGTTTGCTTCTGTATCTGACGTCTCGTGCTGTTTGTTACCTAAATTGTTCTGTTGCATTTAGTTTGGAGCACTCTGGGTTAAAAATGAGCTGTTTGGTTTTGAGCTGGGCTCGTGGACGTTATTGTGATCTTCACTGCGTCAGTCGCACTTTCATATAGTCTGTGACTCATGCCTCCCACCATGGATAACATCTTTTATTGCAACAGAGTTGTTCCTCATCATAAAGCTGAAAGTCTTTTTGATGCCTAAAAAGCCGAAAACAAGGAGACTTAAAATACTCCACAGAGGATGACCTCATCAGAATTAGCATAAATCTTTATTATTGTGAAAATCGATTCAGAGTGACAGATTTATGCTTCAGTTCTAAAGATAACTGCTACATTAAAGTGAGACACTTGGGTTTTTAATGATCCCTTTCCTGTAATGCCAACATTACGTTTGTGTGAAGTCTTTTGTGCTCCTCAGCCAATCCTGGGATTGGTTTCAGGGATAATCGTGGCGACTTTAATATGTCTGCTAAAAGAAAGGCTGCAGTTCAGCCCGTCCTGGCCTTGAAGCATTGCACTGCTCTTCATGAAGGGGAGCGATCGTGTTCGTTTGGCTGCACTAGAGCAGCTTAGCATGATTTACAGTTTAAAATGATCCAACTTCATTCTGATTGGCTGTCCCCCTATAAACATGTGATTTGAGCAGCATGTGGGTGGAGCTTCTGTGCTAAACTGATTTTGACCATATTAGGATATTCTCCCTCATTGAAATCCTCCTTTCACAAATATAAGACTAGAAGAAAAACTGCGAACAGAAAGTGAAACAAAAACACAGAGTTTATGTGAGACACACACACTGAGCTCATCATGCTTAATATGAGCATCCATCTATTGTAACAATGTATTTATGGCGTAAGTTAAGACGGTCGGTCCCTTTCATGCTGCCTGTTCCTCTCCTTTTTACACATTTTACTAAAACCTTCAGTAAAAAAGGAAACTAATCATAGCTCATATTTAAATGTAATTAAATATTAACACTCACCAGGAATCTAATGCAGCTCAGTTCATCTGTTCTGACAGAAATTCTAATGTTACGAAGCTTCTATATTTGCAGATACAGTGTGATAGTGGACTGCACTGCATTCAAATGTCCCTGTTTACATATAAGAGGTTTTATATATAATTTGCTATTTGGCCCCTTGTATCCGATGTAGGTGTGATTGTTCCACATCATTTATTCTTCTTTCAGTGCAAAAGCTTCTGTGTCAGACAGTCAAACTGTTAAATGCATGAAGGGAGCTGCTGACATGGAGGTGGGAGGCTTCTGTCACAGCCAATGAGGAGCAAGGGTCAGTTATGTTGTTGCCAGGGGTCAACGAGGAAGGAGGACGGCCGCTTGTGTCACAGCCAATCAGAGTTTCATTCATGTTCTCAGCAGAGAGGCAAAAACCAGTCTGTCCTCTTCCATCATCATCATCATCATCATCATCATCATCATCATCATCAATAAGAAATACCTGCACTCAGGGAACAAAATCCCATAAACAGAATAAAGTTTACCTGGGCTGCAGCTGAGCTGATGCAGCTGTTCATGGACCATTTTCTGATGGTCCCGCAGAGCTTCAAGCCAAAGAGAGCGTGTTACACGGCACAGAACAAGGGCTACTGAAGGAAGGGTTAGGGTTAAATACTGAGAGAATAAACAGGTTCTGTGTCCACCTGACTGTGTAACATATAACTAAAACCATCATTTGAACGAGCTGCGATGAATGACCTAACATGTTGAAACCTCGATGATATGAGTGAGGATGAGTTTTACATGGTTTTAGTTACATCAGTGCACAATGCTGTTACTGGACACCCTCAGTGCAACTGTATCATTCACAGTTGCATTTATTACTTCCAGGCTGGACGACTGTAATTCATTATTATCAGGAAGTCCTAGAAACTCCCTGAAAAGCCTTCAGCTAATCCAAAATGCTGCAGCAAGAGTCCTGACAGGGACTAGAAAGAGAGCAGATTTCTCCTGTAGTGGCTTCCTGTTAAATCCAGAATTCAAAATCCTGCTCCTCACATACAAGGTCTTAAATAATCAGGCCCCATCTTATCTTAATGACCTTGTAGTACCATATCACCCTATTAGAGCACTTCGCTCTCGCTCTGCAGGCCTACTTGTTGTTCCTAGAGTATTTAAAAGTAGAATGGGAGGCAGAGCCTTCAGTTTTCAGGCCCCTCTTCTGTGGAACCAGCTTCCAGTTTGGATTCAGGAGACAGACACTATCTCTACTTTCAAGATTAGGCTTCAAACTTTCCTTTTTGCTAAAGCATATAGTTAGGGCTGGACCAGGTGACCCTGAATCCTCCCTTAGTTATGCTGCAATAGACGTAGGCTGCCGGGGGATTCCCATGATGCATTGAGTTTTTCCTTTCCAGTCACCTTTCTCGCTCACTATGTGTTAACAGACCTCTCTGCATTGAATCATATCTGTTATTAACCTCTGTCTCTCTTCCACAGCATGTCTTCATCCTGTCTTCCTTCTCTCACCCCAACCAATCACAGCAGATGGCCCCGCCCCTCCCTGAGCCTGGTTCTGCAGGAGGTTTCTTCCTGTTAAAAGGGAGTTTTTCCTTCCCGCTGTCACCAAAGTGCTGCTCATAGGGGGTCATATGATTGTTGGGTTTTTCTCTGTATCTATGAAGCGCCTTGAGGCGACTTTTGTTGTGATTTGGCGCTATATAAATAAAATTGAATTGAATTGAATTGAAAGTTGTGGGTGTGCTGGATCCTATCCCAGCTATCGTGGAGGATGAGGCGGGGTACGCCTGTAAAGGTCACCCGTGTGTCACAGGGCTGACACATATTTACTTTAGAACCCGTGACCAGTCGTACACTTCATCCTGGGTTCTTGGCTAGCTCTGCCTTTGCATCGTGTCTGTGCAAATGCAAAGAGCCAACGTTGTGTCAGCAGCAAAATGCATTGTTTAGGAGCAGTGTCGACTAAATGTAAAGTGTCCCCCTGCTTATACCTGCAGACGTGCTGGAAGCAGCTGTAGGACTAGAGTCTGATTTAGTTCCCAGGGTCGGTGTCAGCGCGTCCTTTCTCTTATCTTCAGTTTTGACTTGGCTCGACCTTTTTTGTTTCCTGTTGATGGCTGCTGTGCTGTTAGTCAGCTGTGAGTTTCCCACAGAGATGTGCTGTTCTTGACTGTAAAAGTGCCGTGAGTCCAGTTTCACATGAGTGTGCTGCTGGGAGAAAAAGGAAGTGTGCAGCTGACGTTAGCGAGACTGAAAACAGAGACCATGAAAAACAGTGATGAGTGGATTCAGGGTTTTACTGGATCTCTCGTTATAAGTGACACAATAAGCTTGTGAATGAAATTATATTTACTTTGCTATACTACAGAAACACTGTAATTACTATAATATTGTGTAACACACATGTGTGTATTCCTTCCTGCGGTGTCCAAGTTGGACCACTGGAATGCCGAGGCTGTAATTATAACCCGGCAGCCGGGAAACACTGACACACCAGTCTGAGAGGAGCACATCCACAGACTGTATGACTCCAATATCACTGAGTTACACACAACTGCTGAAATCTGAAGAAGCTTATTAACCAATCAGTGACAGAGCAGCATGAACCTGTGAGGGTGTGACTGCAGCGCAGACACTGAACTTCCAGCAGCACGTGGAAAATGAACCGAGAACAAACCTCACTCAAACATTTCTCCCTTTGCCCGCTTAGAGCAGTGAACGTGTGTTCAGACTGAGCTGAGGTTATTTCCACGACACGGTGACGTTCTTTCTTTCTTCCTGCTCAACGTCACCGTTTCCTCGCCTCCTTTGTCCTCATCCATCTCTACCTATAGGGAGCGAATGTTGTCAGAGCTGTCTCAGCTCTGCAGTCAACACCATGTTGTTGTTTCTGTTTCCATTTGAAAGCTTTGATACGAGGTTCTGGTCCATTCTTGGTCCTGGTCTCAAGCACCACTCTGTCTCTCATGTCTTTCTGTAGCGTTTCTCGTTTGAGGTGTGTTTTGGACTGTGGGAGGATCATTAGAGGTTTTGTGCCACAGAGAGAGCAGATTTGACACTGCTGCCGTAGAGCCTGACCCGTCTTATTAAGCATTACTGCTCTGACTTCAGAAAGGCTGCAGTCTTACAAATGCTTTCCAAGCCCTGTGTACCTCATTCATGCCTACGTATCAGAGTCAAACTTATAATTAGACGGGATATATTTAAAGAATACTGAGAGGTGGAAATCAAGAAGTGAACCAGAGTCTGGGTAATGTTCCTTTCTTCTTTACATTGTGACGTCGTCTAAGAACACTGAAACGTTCATGGCGTGCAGTGTTCGGTGAATAGAAACACACGAGGATCACGGTTAGAACCACACAGATGTTCCATGTGTGACATATATGTGAGTCACATGATTTGCACACATCAGGGACATCTGAGGCTCCTTGTGAACTTTGCCCCCTGAGATCAAACCCCGTCTGTGTCGTGACAAATGCGTGCATGAACACATTTCCTTGCGTTGCTTTTTTTACTGGAGTCGCATGTTTTTGGGAACATTGAAGACAGCAGGTTATTGTTTTCACTCTGCGTTTCTGATCCCGTTCATTGTGACTCGCACAGACAGTCTAGCAGAGACAGCTCGGGACCACAGACTAACCACAGCGTGCAGACAGAGGGAGGCTCACTTTCTCTAGAACATGCTTTGTGTGTGTTAATGTGGAGGAGGAACAGATTCTGGGTCTGGTTCTCATAATGAAGTTTCTATGTTGGACTGACGAAAGCCAGGCACTGAAACTCCCAGCTCCACAGATATGGATGGAATGTGTGGGTGTGTTTACTTTGACCGCTATCTGTGTGAGGACCCGGGGTTTACTGCTGGGGACGTTGTGGACAGTTTTGTCCTCATAGTCCTTTGAAAGCTGGCGTTAGGCGTTCAGGTGTGACGGTAAAGTCTAGTATGGTAACACAGAGATACCCATGTGTGTGTTTGTGTGTCTGCTCCCACGGGTCCTCTTCCAGTTGTGGTTGTTCATGTTCAACTAATTCCTGTCCTCCCATTTGTCGTTCCCGGATTCCTTCCCATCTCCCTCTCCATCTCTGTCTAGCAGCCATTTTCTGCTAAATAAATGATGGCTGCATGCCTGACCTCACATCTGACTAATGAGTGTGTGTGTGTGCGCGCGATGGGGGCCGTGAAAGCAGCGCTGTGTGTGTTTCTGAGCGGTGGGGTTGTGCGGATGCTTCGGGTGTAGCGGGAGGATGCTGTTAATCTTGGCGATGTTCTGTATTTGCGGCAGAGATTGGAAGATGCAGCTCAAACGGATCCTCCTGGAATCAGAGCGTCACAGCAGTGACTGATGAGAAACGTACTGTAGCTTTGAATGGACCAATCAGCTCTGTGTCTGCAGTTTCAGACAAAAAAGGATGAATCCTAAAGAACTGAATAACAGGCAGATGTTTAACACCTACAGGATGCGCTGGCACACCGCCCGATGCCATCAGTCTGAAGAATGGATGCTGGAGCAAAGCAGAGGCTGAAGCAGCAGCAGCACTGAACAGTCACAGAGACGTGGGTGTACCTTGTTGTTGCTTTGACTGTTAGCAGATCGTCACGGTTGCCTGCAGCGACTGAGGCCTCGCAGGTGATGCTCACAAACTGTGGGGAGACTAATGTTTCCTCATCACTGCTGTTGGCCAAGCAGTTGTCGACTGTTTTCTAGTGTGAGTGTGTCTCTGTGTGCCTAAGCTAGCTTTCAGGTTTGGTCCCATTTTTCAGGTGGCTATGATTTATTTCACCTGGTATTAAGTAAACAAAGGATTCTTTATTATAAGCGTCGAGCGCGAGGCCCTGACAGCGAACACACGAAGACTGCCTGCTGAGAGTCGCCGTGTTGTGTTGTCTTCATTAGTTTGGTGACACCTCAGTGCCAGTCTTAAAGGAAATCAAAGCTCACTACATCTATATAAGTAGCAGTGAAAAACAAAATACTAGCTCAAAGTTTCTTACGTTTTCTTTTTCTGTAGCTTTTAACAGCTCCTCTTGGTCTTCATCAGCATCTGGAGTTTGCTCATTAAGCAACTAAAACACTGCACAGAACCTTGCTCACTAAGGACTGTTAGATGTATTTGCCAGCCAGTTAATATCCAGAGTACATGGAATAATTAGTGTGACATGAACATCATTAGTCTTAACGGATCTGCTGTGTTTTGCTGCCTTTTTTCTCCGGTGAGGAACGTGACGCTGTTGCGTGGAAAGCCTAACCCTGTGTGTGTGATACACTGGCAGGGAGGAAACACACTGTTCAGTGCTCCACTGACTCCGCCAACACCTCCCATCACAGCCCAGCGCTGTTTACAGTTCTGCTACATCGCATCTTGACACCAGAAATTTCAGGTGATGCCCAGCAGCAGTTATCACTGTCTAAACAGGTTTTCCTGCTTGTGAGATGCAGACCGTAGACAGACTCACAGACGCATTAGGCTGCGGCCGACACAGCGAATGACTCAGACCGCACGCTCGTGGTGTTCTTTTTTGGAGCTTGTTAATCTTTGCAACAACTTTAACAATCATTTGATTTTCCTTTGAAGTCAAACCCAAAGACTAAAATCTGGTGGATTCAGAGGATTTCCTGTCTGCTTTTATGGATAGTAACTGAGTCTCTGCGGCTCTGACAGTGTTGAGGTGAGCAGCGTTCATTATCTGTTTCTGACTGGTGCAGCTGAAGCATACAACTGGAAGCTGATCAAGCTTCGTGGAGATGAGTAAATCAATCCCCACTCTGATCACTCGGAGCCGAGGGTGGGTGGAGTCAGGACGACGTGCAGCGTCCAGATCAGCACAGAGCCAATCACAATTAGAACTGCGTGTCTGCTCCAGGCTACACTTATCACTTACCTTCTTATCTCCTACTCTCCTCATTGTTTTCTTGGTTAGTTGATTAATTGTTCAGTCAATTAAAAACCCCAGAATATTAAAAAACATCCATCACATTTCCTCAGAGTCTCTGACGTCTTCAGATGACCCAGAACAGTCCAGAGGTGTTCAGCACATACTTTTATATCGCAGGAAACTACATCCAGGTTCATTTGCTGGCTTAAATCCTCACATGACCGATGTCCAATCCAAGTACTGGGTCTAGTGTTTACCTTATAAATGTATGAAGTACGTTTTTGATAAAAACAGATTCATTTCTTAAGTTGCTAAAGTTGATGTCGTTAACCAGCAGGAGACAAACTGTCAGCGCTTTGTGAGGCCAGAGTGTGTCTGCAGGTCTGTCTCTGTAAGGTGTGTGTGTGTGTGTGTGTGTGTGTGTGTGTGTGTGTGTGTGTGTGTGTGTGTGTGTGTGTGTGTGATGTACTGAGAACAAGTGAACATGTTTCTGTCTAATAGTGGGCTAATGTAATCAGTAGGATCTGTCATGGTCTATTAGGAGTCTGCTGCCATCATTCCAGCCACTGTGTCCATAAACTGTAAAAACACGTCTCACACACACACACACACACACACACACACACACACACACACACACACACACACACACACACACACACACACACACACAGTGTTTCCTGCATGTGGATCTTGGTTCTGCACCTCAGTGTTTGTTGTTCTGTTTGTATTTTCTCGTCCAGCCGAGCCTCACGTGTGACCAGTAAAGCTTTGGACGCTTCTTTCATGTTATTAATGCAGATAAAAAATCATTTTTTCACTCATGTGTGATCAGTTACAGTTTTTTACAGATGCTAGGACACATTTCTCAATACTTAGGTCACGTTTGTAAAACTCCTCACACAGTGAGCACAACAGAAGTCTATGTGGGCTAAACTGAGGACCAGTTATCATTGTTTTGGCACAAAATGCATTCAATGACTACATCTCTCAAATTTCATGAATTATCTTCTCACTCAGACACAACAACTGCCAAAAACCTTTGTACGGACAGGACATTTTGCATGTGCTTACATACTGTTTTCAAAACTGTTAAACTTATGGCCAAAACAATAACACAATGCAAAACTTGAAAAGACAGCAAAATCCAACAGCAATATTTTATTGAAACATATTTTAAATCTAAAAATGCAGTTTAACCAGCCACAGCTGATTCTCATTGTAGATGAACATCTGCACAGGTGTTACTCCTTCAATTTCATTACAAAAGGAGACAACTGCTGAATAGGTTTTTTTGTGATGTAAACATGGACCCAGCCAGAAATGGAGGAGACCGAGTAGATTAGCATTACTATTGTATGTGTATCAGTGGATGGTGTGTATACAAATTCTTGTATTTTGGGATTACTTAGTGCAGAAAAATAAAAATACATAAACAAATATTAACGAATTCTGCATGATGTCTGATTCATTCCAGTAACATATATTGAAATTATAAACAGAGATGTGTCCTTGTTTTACACAAGAAAACACTGTGTAATGCTACATGTTGTTAGTGTTTTTTAGGTCATTGTTTTGTGGGTGACAAAGTGTGTTTGTCGGCTGTCAACCTTTGCTAGTGTTCTGGAAGAATGAGTTTATTTGAGACCTGAATGAAGTGTTTTGGTAGTTGTAGTGCATTTTGAATGTGAAATGAACTGCTTTGCCAAGCTGACGGTCAGTTAGGAGGGTTGTGTGAAGTGTTTTGCAAAAGTGACCTAAGTATTGGGAAATGTGTCCTAGCGTCTGTAAAAAACTGTAAAACAAAGGCAGCACCAGTTAGAAAAACGACTTCCTTCCATGTGCAGATTTAGTATATTCATACCAGCAAGTTTGCCAAATGAGTTGACCAGTATGACCGATCTATATCAGGTATATTTAAAATTCGTTAAACTTTTTTTTGTTTAAAAGTCATAATACGATGTATTAGTTGGTGACCTGAACCTCGGTATCCAAAGCTTTGAGTCAAGTATCAAGATGTGTTGACAGAAACTGCTCTGACCGTTCTCGGGAGCTCAGACTGGAGTTTGTAGACGTTCACGGCATTTCTGTCCTGATAGCGATTCGTCTGTAAGGGCACGAATGTTGGAGCATGAGCCGAAGCTTCCCCATGCTTGGCTTTGGACTGCATGTCTGTGGGGTTGCCATGTCATATTTAGACAGCTACAAAAGTGTTAGCAGTGTTTTCACATGCTGTACGGGACGCTGGTGGGAGCGGCTGAGACGGCGCTTTTCTTTAATCTGGGGCGACAGCTTCCTGCGGCTCTCCACAAAACAGCCTCCCAGCAGGGACGGGCTGTCCTGTGTGTGTGTGTGTGTGTGTGTGTGTGTGTGTGTGTGTGTTCACACCATAACATCATGTGCCTTTGCTTTTGTTATGCCAGCCTAATATTCTCTCCTTTAATCCCTCGTTGAACTTTTGAGGGAGGTCTGCGCTGTGTTACCGGGTAAAACTACCGTTTTTGAAGCCAAAGTTGTGTGTTTGCTCATTTATTACGCAAGTATACGTAAAACTGCCTTTAAAATGTTCTCCAGTACTCGGTGTTTACAGAGTGGGAGCCTGCTGGAGGCAGCAGCTATTCCAAGTGGAGCCGTAGGACAAACAACTGATGGATAAAAAAATCAACACAAATGTGTAACGCTTTGACTGATTGGGCTGTCTGAAGGCAAAACCTTTTAGACATCACCGCCTCTTGAGCCGATAGAGTCTGCCTGGGAGGGGCAGGACTTTGTGTTGCCAGGTTGGTGTAACGGTCACCAGTGGGGCTGCTGGAGCTCGAAGCCGTCTCGGCTGCTGTCCCTCATCCGAGCTCTTCTTGTAGTCTGTTTGAGAGGGAGGCACAGTGCAGGGACAGGCTGGTGGGTCACAGAGGCAGTGAGTACTTGAAAGTACTTCAATGCACCGTGGACCCAATTATGCAGTTTGTGTCGGGAAACTGTAGTTTTTCTTTAAGTCGTACCTCAGACAGATGCAGGCAGACAGGAAGTGCGTATTTTTAGCTTCAGTGTGACTTTGTGAGGATCATTATCTCTGATGTTCATTACAAGTAAACAAGCTCAGACATCCTGTATGACTGCACAGCGCGCACACGAAGCACAATAATCGTCAGAATCAGACGGCACGCTGGATAAAGAGATGGCGTTTTCTCTGCGATATGAAATAAATACCGGACGACCTGAATAGCTCTATTAATCCTTCTAGAATTATTAGGATATTTTGTTAGGAGATTCAGTCTGCACCGGAAATACAAATAATGGTTTAAAAAAATCTGAAAAACACTGAAATTTGAAAGTTGTTTTTTCTTTTCTTTATCGTGTTGTTGTTTCTTTCTGCATCAGTTTGAAGCTCTGTATATACGAAGAGAAGACGCTCTGTGTCATTGTTGTCATTATTGCACCTTCCTATGTGGGAATTTCCTCCAGCATCTCCTTCCCTGTGGCGTTAGAGGCAGAGCAGTGAACACAGTACGAGTACAACTGTAATGTGCAGCTCCTCCTCCTCGTCCTGTCTAACCAGGGAGGGAAGGAGAGGTCTGCAGCCCCTCTGGGTAGCAATCTGTCAGCGGGAGATCAGGGAGACTGGTGCACGGCGAGAGAGTGGGCCCACCCAGCCCGTCCCTCTCGCTGTGGGGAGGGCTGTAAGGACACGAGCTGCAGCTTCTCTTGCTCCCTGCTGAGTGTGAGTGTAAAATAACCGGTGTAGCAGGAGGCTCCACTGCTGAGTGCATTACATGGATAAACCGACTCTCAAGTGTCCATTTTTTAGCATCCAAATCTTCCTTTTCTCTGGTGTCGCTGAGCACAGAGAGGCTGCACGTCACGGATTTGCCAGTTTGTCAGTAAAGTAACACACAGATTTGTCAGATTTTCAGTTCAACGTATTGTTTTCGTTACTGAGTGTCTCAGGTGGCGTTTTATTGTCAGGTAAAATATACACGAGGAAGAACATGAAGGATTGGGCCATGGCCTGTGAGCAAACACCAGGAAAGAAGAACTCTGCAGCCTCTAGCATCTTCAGTTTAACACAATGAAGAGACCAGGCTCATGGAGGCTGTCAGCTGCTGAATGGGTGAGCTTTAAAGGGAAGGTGCAGAAATCCACCACATTACATAAACGGCAGCACACATTTCATTGCCACGCTAATCTAGAAACAAAGAAGAAACTCGTGCATCGCTTTCTCTACATCTGTGGAGTGGATCAAATCATAGGTGTAAGAAGTGAAGACAAAGGTCATAAATCAACACAAATGCACTGCATGCTTCTGGGGCCATGTTTCCACCTCCTTTATTGGGCAACATGTTGTAAAATCAATACCTGCTCCAACGGGAGATTTTTCAGGCCTACGGTGTGTGTCAGCTCCAACGTTAACAGCTGGACTGAAACGCGAGACGTCCACCCGACGCCAACACCAAAGCCAGACGCTGGTTTGATTCGACGGGACGGACTGCTGTGACGTGTCTTCCTGGTGGAGGTTTTAGTGCTTTAAGTATCAAATACACAAATGTTTGGTCGTGGAGTCCAGAGCAGCGGGGTGTGGTGCATCTCTGAGCGAAGGCTCAGGGAGGATTATGGGATTTCTCCCGATGAAGAGGGATGGGGAGGGGGTGCTGCTGATTTCAAAATGATGCAATTTCAAAGTCAGCTTTTGTTCCATTCATAATCCAACTGTGTGCTATATGGCTGGAAACAGGCCTCAGCAGCATCGTTTGTCCCTGTATGTTAGCGTGTGTCGGTCAGAGCAGCTAGCGCAGGGTGACAGCTGTCCCGTGTGGATTAGCTGTGAGTCTATAATGTGCATGTGCTGTCTTTGTGAGGTAGCAGCCCGACGCCTTAATCCTGGCTTCCAGTTTACTTCCACGAACTCGCATGTTTATAGTAAACCTTCAGTCTCAGGGGAAACTATAAATTGTGACTCATAACCAGCAATTAAAGCTTAACTATAGTTCTAAGCATAAAAACAGTTTCCAAAAAACATAAAGACAGGAGCACAAGGAGGCGGAGACGTCTAAATGCACGTTTGTATGTTTATATGCCCTGAAGAAATGATCTGTTTTTGGATGAGATGATCTGCAGAGCTCGTCTGGGCTGAGTCTGGTCCGTCGGTTACGTGCCGTACGTCACACGCGTGTAGGTGGACTTTAATGACTGTGAGGCAGACGCTGCCACAGGTGAGCAGCAGGCGTGTCTTCTTTATGTTCACATGATTGTTGTGGCAGCAAAGATTACAGCATCATTTGGTGTTTCCCTGTTTTCCTGTCGTGTGCCATCTCGTAGGCCCTGAGATTTCTTTTTGACTCTTCCCTGGGATGTGGAGCAAAATGCGGGGAATGCTTGTGCTCACTGAGGGGGTTCTGGCTGGGTCATGTGATGACATACAGTCAAATGAAAAAGTAATGATCTTTTTCCAATATTTGAACGCAGTGCCTGCAGATAAAGATAGTTTACATGTACAACACTGAGCTCTTCCATGATCTTACCACAGTTTCAGTAAATATAAATAGAGGAGTAGCTGCGATGCTTGGAGTCAGGAGCAGTCTTTGTCTCTCTGTCACCTTTTAGCTGAGATCACCTGCAGTAGGCGTTTCACGTAGCTGTTCAGCTGCATGTTTGAGGCTTTTTTATGTTCTTCCAGTTTCTAAAGTCTCCGCACATCAAATGAAAGCTTTAACCAGACCATTCCTTCTTTTTCAACCACTCCTGAGTGGATTTGTTAGTGCGCTTACATCCACCTCCGATTAAAGATCAGCTTTCAGACAGATGGCCTCACATTATCTTTAGAATTCATAGTTGAGTTGACTTCAAGCTGCCCAGTCCCCGAGGCAGCAAAGCCAGTCTGATTCCCAGCACCATGCTTCACAGATGGTGTGCTGTTTCTCCGTGGCTCTGCTGTGTGACGCGTCCCACCTGCCTCTCCCTGAGGATGAGCTCATCTTTGGCACCAAATCTGGATCGATCCATCTTTGCTGAACTGCATTAACACATTTGATTATTCTTTCAAAGAAATGATCCATTCAGATATTAATATCTTAAAAATAAGAGCCAGAACCATCAAACTCTCATCAGACAATACAAAACATACTGGTGCGTATTTTCTCATTCAAACTTGTTGTTTAGACACAGGCTGCAACCAAACTCCTCAGCCTTCTGTTCTCTGTGTATGTCTCATTCATTATTTAACACATTTTTTATAAGATAATATACATTTTCTAACAGGTAATTCAGCTGATATCCACTTAATTACAGTAGACTAAGGCCTTGGTTGTACTGTTTTCTTTTACCATTGATGTGTGACAGCTGCTGTGTCTGAGATTAGCTGCCCACATCCTTTCAATTGGTTTGTGGGTTGCCAGGTTGCACTAAAAGATAAGTATGATAACTATGTGTAGAGTGGATAGACAATGGCAACATGGGTAACATGAAATAAACATCTGTATCTTCCAGATATTCAAAGTCAAATTTGAGGGCAGACAAAGAGCTCAGACTGAGGGTCAGACTTACAGACTTCCACTCTGATTATAGTGTTTGATCTGAGGCTTTGATGAATGTGCACATTTTCTATGTGGCTAATTCGTTTTATTATATTTAATTAATTATTTGAATTCTTATATTAAATACAGAATATTGATTTTCTGTCGCATTTGTTTGAGTCTATACACACACACACACACACACACACACACATATATATATATATATGTGTGTGTGTGTGTGTGTGTGTGTGTGTGTGTGTGTGTGTGTGTGTAATACTTTGGAAGGAAAACAGTTTTCCATGGATTTTTTCAGTTTTATTTATTTTTTCTCATGTTTACTCTTACACGTTGCTGGTTATACGTTGCTTTGACATGTATGTAAACTGGATTAAGCATTAAAATTAGGCGTGTAAATCCTGTTATATTAGTGTAGCATGATGAAGCTTAATATTTGTATATTACACTATATCATGACTTAGAACAAAGATTGATTATTCTAACTGAAACCCACCACAGCGGTTTAAAGCGATTAGTGTGGAAAACAAACACATTTACTCACTAACTCTCTTCGACTGCTGTAACCTGATTTGTCTGCAGTGCTTCTCATTAACATCCTGTTTAGTTTTAGATATGTGACAAGAACAAAATCAGCTGTACACACATAATACACAATCTTTCAAATAAATTCAATTTTATTTATATAGCGCCAAATCACAACAAAAGGCGCCTCAAGGCGCTTCATAGATACAGAGAAAAACCCAACAATCATATGACCCCCTATGAGCAGCACTTTGGTGACAGTGGGAAGGAAAAACTCCCTTTTAACAGGAAGAAACCTCCAGCAGAACCAGGCTCAGGGAGGGGCGGGGCCATCTGCTGTGATTGGTTGGGGTGAGAGAAGGAAGACAGGATGAAGACATGCTGTGGAAGAGAGACAGAGGTTAATAACAGATATGATTCAATGCAGAGAGGTCTGTTAATACATTTGAAATGTAAAATCAGCCTATTTATGTAAATGTAATGATGTTCTAGAAGAACAGTACAAAACTAAAACACACAGTGAAATACTTTTATATGACAGTTTATTTGTACAGTGCAGCTCAGAGTGCATCTCTGTTTTGGGGCAAATATTCACTCCGCCTTCAGCTGCAGGGACCAAAGCCGATCAGATTGTGCAGTAATTATTTTCTTTAGGTCTCAACTTAGTTTTTCTTTCTGACAAAGGAGCAACAGTAAAAAACGCAACAATGCCTGATTTGATTTAGCAGAGGTCTGAAAGCCAAAGCACGGATTATTATGGATTATGACTCCAAACAGAATAGAAATGTAAGATATGTTTAAAAAAATAAATAAATATATAAATAAGTAAAGCCTAAACACATGCAGTGTGTAAGAGATTGTGAGTGTAAGAGCAGCAGGGACGTAAATGTGAGGAAATGAAAGAGCAAAACAAGCAGCTGGAGCCTGGATTAGAGACGTCTGGGCCAAAATGTGAGGACACTGTGTTTAGTCCAGTTAGTCCAGTTTGGCCTCAGTGAGTCTGACGGAGAACAAAATGAAGCAGAAATATTTGTTCCATCACCTGAAAAAAGCAGCGAGCAGGCTTTTAATGTCCCTGCACAGACGAGGACAACAGAGCTGAAGTTCTTTTAATGCAACACATGAGAATCAAAGCCAATTTTAAGTTCACCCACTGTCTTCAAGCAGACAGAACTGTTAATACTTTGTGCTTTAATTGGTTTTTTGCTTCATTAGTTCAGATTTTTGTATTAAGCATCAAATCTAATGGGAAAGCCGATGATTGCAGTGGCATCCACCAGAAAATGATCACCTGCTCTGCTGCTTCCCTCAGCTTAAGTGAGCTTATTCCTGTTTTGGGTTGTCAGTGATGAAGCACTGCACAGTACCTGCTCAGCACCAACAAAGCAGAAATACACAGAAAGTCACCGGTGTGGCCCTAATGCACCGAGGCACAAAGTGCAGAGGTGGAGGAGCTGCAGCTTCATGCAGTTTTCCTCTTAGCCAGGTCCCTTACACTAACCACACCAGAACCAGATATTATTTCTTATCCAGGTCAATCCTGGGAAAACACACAGTCTTAAAAGATAATAATACGTCAGAGCAGTGTTAAAAAGATTTTGAGGCGTCGATCCAAATAGAGATGCCCAAACTTCACTCGGTCCCCGTTGGATATTGTCGGAGTCGTCCTGGTCAGGTGCCTGAATCACCTCAACTTCCTTTCGTTGCAAAGAAGCTGCAACGAAAGTTAAGCAGACTTATCTCTAAATGAAGCTTCAGTCACTCTTTACAGGAAGCAACTGCCCACTGCTTGTATGCTGCATCTGTGATTAACATCTCATTTAACAAAAGTCTTCAGGTTCATGTTATAAATTGGAATTTGAAATCACTGATCTGAGGATTTAAACTATGCAAAATGTGTCTGTTTAGCTCATTCTTACAGAAACATAACAGCTGTAGCTGGTTACAGTGTAGGTTGGAGGGCAATGTGATGACCCAGCAACTGAACGTACACCAGTCATCAGTGAGGTGATTTCACATTTTGGAACAAGGAGCAAATCATAGCGTAGCTCACTGCGTCCAACTCAGTATCAGAGGTTCAAGCCAATGATGAATCTTAGTTCCTCAGGTCGATCAACCCTGCTGCTGTAACACACATTTATATTGTGCATCTTTTTAAGTACAGTGGATGTCACGAACTGCACGGTGTACAAAAGGAAAAAATGCTATTGAAGATGGCCGACTGAACAGTGAGGCGGCAGCTGAACAGTGAGGCGGCGCGTGCTCTGTGCAGCAGCCGGGCTGCAATAACCAGCAGTCAGCTGATTTTCATCAGTAATTGCTGAGCTGATTGATTCGGGCTCTGTGAGACCGCAGAGACGTGTGAGACCAGATAGCAGAAACAGAAAATCAGTAAGTCTGCAAATATTCATCTAGTTAAAACAGAAAACGTAGAAAGAAACGATGCACCGTGTTCTGTTCTTGTTAATCTGAAGTGCTGAAAAGGTTACATGCATGAAGTCTTTTATTACAGCTCGGGGTCCCTACCAACCGTCAGTGTGCAGAGGTGCTCGGACAGCAGCCCGAACAGGAAGTCCACTGCTCGACTGTATTTAAAAAGCCATCACACAGGCCCTCAGGTGCTGTCACACCGTTTATCTCTGTGATGAATTCGGCTTCTCCGTCCCTCCCAGCACTGCAATCGATTTTCTCCAGAAACTAGACTTATGTCATTTACTCCCCCAGGATCATATTCAGAGCAAGAACACACAGCTATCATCCCGTTTACATCATATAACATGATAGCATACTGCCTGAACCCTCTCAGGTTTCTGCCTCACAGATTTCCCTGAAGCGTTTTCCTTTGGTGTGTGCAGCCCAGAGGAAAACGGAGGGGAGAAGATGTTTGCCCTCACAATGACTCCACATGTCTGCTCCTGAGCTAGATTAAAGCTTTATTTCACACGAAACTCTTTTAAGTCTAAAGAGAAAGTCGGGAGGTTATGGAGGGAGGGGGGGGGGGGGGGGGGGGGGGGGGGGGCAGGAGAGGACCTGTGAATGGCTTCATTAACACAAGGAGATGGGTTCATTAACACCCAGCAGCCCTGCTGAAAGGAGAGTCCCACTGTTAGAGTGGGGAGGAACAAGGCATGCAACACACGTGTGTGTGTGTGTGTGTGTGTGTGTGTGAGTGTGTGTGTGTGTGTGTGTGTGTGTGTGTGTGTGTGTGTGTGTGTGTGTGTGTGTGTGTGTGTGTGTGTGTGTGTTGGCAGGTGCAGGAGGTGATAATTGGTAGTAGTCTCATGTTTGCTCGGGCACAGATCTAAAAGCAGAGATCTTCACTGTCTCGTTGGCTTTGAGAGTCCAGATTCCCCCGTGGCCGTCTGTGTGCGTCTCTCTTCTTTCTTTGTTCCTCTCTCTGTCTCCTGCGTCCAGCCCTTTTTCTCTCTCTGACGGGGAATAGATGGCCTTGTGTGAAGAATTTAACTGGCACTGCTCTTGATGCAGGGCTGTGTGGAAATGGAAGAAAAGTTGCTGAACAGTATGTGGCAGTTTCACAAAGCCAGACTTCTCTTCAAAGAAATGCACTCTGCTATAGTGCTGCCACGATCCAACAGCCCATGACCAAAAGTCTGTGCAGCTTTTCTTATTTTCTGTGTTCTCTTGCCAGACTAGCTTCACCGGATGAGTTGGTGTTAAGCTTTAAATTTTGCTGAAAATCGTTGACCAGGGGAATTAAGAGTCCTGGAATTTCTTTTACGTTTTTTTTGCCAAATTATTGACGATTACTGATCAAAGAGAAAAGAATTAATTGATTATTGTAATTGCATCTGAATGTGTTAGATGAATAAGAAAGACTCCTGTAGGTTATGAACATATGAACATGAACAAGTTACAAAATCATACCAACAGTTCACTTTTTCTTAAATGTATATCTGTATCTGTCTGAAGGCAGTTTGTATCGTAAGGTAAAGACCTGCAATATCAGAGAGGACAGAAAGGCCCTGCAGGAAAACCAGGCTCAGTGAGGGGCAGCTGTGTGTGCGTGCGTGTCTGTGTGTGTGTGTGTGTGTGCGTGTGTGTGTGTGTGTGTGTGTGCGTGTGCGTGTGCGTGTGTGCGTGTGTGTGTGTGTGGTGTGGGGGGGGGGCAGAGAGACTATGAACAACAAGAATGAAAAAAGACAAATGACAGAAAAACAGTTTTTAGATGTTGTGAGGAAAATACAAACACAAGTAGTCATACATGGAGATGCACAACGGCAGAGTTTGCACAGTTCGAACAAGCTTGAAATCAGCGTTTGGTGAAGTCGCCTTCATTCTGCACACAGCCTGAACTCTCAGAGGAAGCTTCCAGCAGTTTCATCCATACGTCCGTTTGCTTCTTGAAGGACATTCAAAGCTTTTCTTTGGATGTTTGGTGCCTTTTGTTATGTTCTGTGTCGAGCTGATCCCACACGGCTTCAGTAATGTTAATAGTGCAGTAACGTCCCCGGCTGTGAGGAGGCAGGCCCATAACCGATACTGTTATACTGGGATTACTGGGGTTTTTGTTTCGATCCACATCAGTTTCTTTGATCAAAAACAAAGGCGCTGCCAGTCTTTCTTATGGACACAGCTTTCATATACTGGTTATCTGCTGTACATAGTTTGTTGGGTTTCACCTTTTTGGTGCAAAAATACTGATTTATTCCTTTCAAGCTGTGTTATCTTTGGCAGAAGAAAAACATTCCTCTGAAAACAGTCAGGTACAAGAACTGGACTGAAAATGAGGGAAAGCAGCCAATTTCCAAGGAAAACACCTGGAAATCTACTGATTGTGACCACTTCCACAAATGAGTCTGGCTCCACAGAAGCAAAATATGAAAAAATGAGTTTTGTTTATTTTCAAACGTATGTCTACACAGCACCAGACCCATTCTCATTGCAGGATATGAAACACTGCTGTTATGCACAGAGCTTGTACCAGTGCCGTGTGCAAAGTTGGAGTCTAGAGTTAATTGTTCTTTGTTAGAAACAAAAAGGTCTATATTAAGTAATTGCAGGGTGGTGGTGAAGTCACAAGCTTGCCCACTGTTTAAATATGACTCCAAGCGTCCCTGTAAGGCAAGTCAGGAGTAGCAAACCAGTCACACTGTTGCCTGTTGTGTGTGTCAGGCACTGCAGGAAAACGAGACCTTAATATCATGTGTGACAAAACATCGTAGCAATGGGGACACTGCAGGTTTGAAATGAAGCCCCTGAACAGTGAGTGCTGCTTTAGGAAAAACATTCATACGTGTCCTTACTGAGAAAACCATCTTCACAGCATCTCACCATGTCACCATGTCATCAGCTTTCTCAAGGACGTTCACCACAGTTAACAAATGTATTAGTTTGACATACAAGCCACTGCTGGTATCCTGCTTCTATTCAGAATAGAAAGGCAGGTGGGTTTTGCTAGAAGTGATCTAGCTAACCACTGCAGGGTGGTGCAGTGGTTAGCATCGTTGCCTCACAGTAAGAGGGTCCTGAGTTCAGTGCCACCATCTAGCTGTAGAGTTTGCATGTTCTCCATGTGTTTACGCTAGAGATGGCACGATACCACTTTTTTATGTCCGATACCGATATCATAAATTTGGATATCTGCCGATACCGATATGAATCCGATATAGTGTTTTTTAATCAACAAAACTGTTTTTTAAATATTTTGCTGCATTTTGTATAAGTTCATACTCAAGTTTAAAACAACAACTACACTAAAGCTATTCTGTTATACCTGTATGCAAAAAAAAATGTTTCATAGTTCAGCAATACTGATCAATCTAATAAACTTAGACCTGCACCATCCTCCCTATTCTGGTATTTTAAAGAGTACTTAGCGCAAATATTAAGCAACCTAACTAATAGGGTTCCAACTCCCAGCAACAACAAAAATAAATAAATAAAAAATAGGGAACCACCCCTCACGCTCCACCTCATGATGCTTAATCGACGTAATCAACCTTAATTTGATGCAGTGTGAAAAAAAATACACAGAAATCAATTATTTTTCAAGAAATATTAAATAGATTCAACATCTTTCTTCAACAAAATTGCAGACTGCACAGATGGTACCTTCCCAAAGGAAAAAGTACTATAGCTTACTAGGGTATATATATATTAGACTTAATAGTTACTATATACAGTAATTGACTTCTATTCATTTTACATCAAATTAAAACTTTGGGTGTCAGATAATTATTTATTAAAAGCTCGACATTTTAAATGAGAATAAGAAAGAAAAGTATGTCTTTGTGCCCCCTTTTCCCTGTTCATGCCCTATCGGCCCCCCTGGCTAAACTTTGCTAGATCCGCCCCTGCACAGTTACCAGCGTCAGCTGTAGAAAAAGATCCTCGAGTAGAAAGTAATATTAAATAAATTCTAACAACAGCTGATCAAGCTTAAACGTGCTGCTGTTGTTCAGCCGCTGGTTTGCTCTTTCTGGTGCAAAGTGGGCCAAAAACAAACAACAGAGACGGACTCGCGACAGAAAAGCCGATCAGCTGATCATTAAGCAGTTTCACGATTGAAGTAGCAGCAGGGGAGGCAGGCGCTCCATATATTGCTTGTTAAGCTTAACGCAGGAATGCTTTACATTCAGAGATGGACTTACACACTTGCTTTACTTCTCTCGGGGATAACTTTGTCGGAGATGAAATGCCGGGTTGCTAGCGAAGCTCCACATGCTATCCAGACCACCGACAGGTCCCGCATGCCACAGCCGCTCTATCACGTGATGCATACTGCTCCGACGTGCTAACGTTCTGAGGCGAGTTACGGCGTGTCGCAAGTTTTGTGAGGTGCTTTCGTGATATTTAATGGATCGGATTACATTTTTTATTTTTCTCCGATATCCGATCCAGTAATTTAGGTCAGTATCAGACCGATACCGATACGTAATATCAGATCGGTCCATCTCTAGTTTACGCTGGTTCTCTCCAGACACAGGCTCCTCCCACAGGCCAAAGACGTGCGATTTGTGGGATTAGTTGGCAACCTGGCAGGGTGTGCCCGCCCCTCGCCCTGTGGTTGCTGGGATAGGCACCAGCGACCCTCACAAGGATAAGTGGAAGAGAATGGATGGAAAAGCGAAGAAGCTGATAGAATTATTCATTTATACCCCTGGGAGAGCGCTTAGATCAGCAGGCCAAATGCTCCTGGTGCGACCTAGATCTCGGCTCAAGACCAGATGTGACCGCGCGTTCGCCGCTGTCGCACCCTACCTCTGGAATAACCTCCCTCTAGCTATTCGGGCGTCTGATTCAATTCAATCTTTTAAATCTCGATTAAAAGCATTTGTTTAGCCTTGCTTTCCCCGCCTCCTCGAGCCCGCATTTTTGGTGTACTGTAAGTTATCTTTTTCGCTTTATTAATATTTATAATGTTTTAACCTTCAGCCTTTCGGGTTGTGCCTACTATACCTGGTGTATTATTGGTTAGTTATGTCACTCGCCTGTTAGTATATTTTATTTGTATTTGTATTTATTATTGCTCTAACTCGTTCTGTGAAGCACTTTGGCATACCTGTGGTTTTTTAAATGTGCTATATAAATAAAATTGTATTGTAAGAACGTGAAAGGAAAGGCAGGACTCGTGGTCCGGATGATGGACATCATGTGGCAAACATGGTGGAGGCAATGTGACGATATGTGAATTTACTAATGGAGCGGGGTCACCTGCTGTATTTTGGGGTTGACTCACAGTTCAGTTTAATAAGGACCCAAACATACTGTGAAAGCAAGCCAAGAGCTTCTTAAGCTATGTAAGCAATAGCTTTATTTGTTTAAGGCCAAGTCTGACGGATGACGGAGTTAATGTTGGATGATTCATGATAATAACAACTGCATTGTTTTTCTTGGCCTTAGTGCATTAATTATCCTGTAATCTGGTTGTGTTCTCAGCCACGTGGGATTTCTTCTTGTTTAACATCATTTGTGGTAAATTAGAAGTTTTTCCAAACAACGAGTGATGGTCTGCTTCAAGGGATAATCTCGTCCCTTTCTGCTGTGCCAGATATTTTAATTTTGTCTATCTTTCTTTGAACACTACATGTAGGGAACTTCATGCTGTGCAGTGCAGGGAACAGCTGTAATTGGCAAACGCAGGCATGTGGTCAGGTGCTGATTTGCTTTTGCTGTGGGTACTGTTGGTGGAGAGCACATTTTCACTATCATTTAACTGCGTGACGCTAACATTGTGATCCAGATTAAAAGCACTCATCAGGGGACATTTTATATTTCCATGTAAATAACCAACAATACTGGAGAGAGAGTCCAGATGTTACCTGTGAGTAACCACGTGACGACGAACTCACTTTTAAATATGAATCCTGGACCAGGCTCAGGGAGTGGCAGCCATCTGCCGTTACCTGTGTGTGGTGAGAAGGAAAAGCAGTGGACCTGAATAAAGCCAGGAAGTATGATCTGAACTAGTATGTTCAAAAGAAACGGATCATGAAGAATCTGATAAACAACGAGTTTTAAAATATTTGAACCATGAAATATTAAGCTGTGGCATTTAGCCCTAATAAACACGAGTCTAAATCACCTGTTGTCTCATTAAAACAAAAAGATTACCGATATGAGTAAATGTAACCATTTTTAGGCAGTTTCTATATGGATGTCTGTGTATATGTCTATGTATGAAAACTGTGTCATTTTATAGCAAAAGGGTGGCAGTCATTATAGTCCACTAAGGTAAATATGCTTGAGGATGAGTGTGCATGTCCCCACTATCTCCAGTGACTCTCCAGTGTTTGTCCCGACGCTGCAGCCACTCGTCCGTGCTCCGGTTTATTAGAAACGAGGCTGAGTGGGTGGATCAGCCTGAACAGGGCTGCGTGTTCTGCTTTAAGCCACTCGGCTAATCTGTCTGTTTGCATTTCTAATTTGTGTGTGCGTGTGTGTCTGATCAATGCAGGCACTGATCACAGCCTTCACATGGAGAGTTCATGTGATCGCTGGTTTGGTTTTGTCTCAGTCGACACACAGCAGAGCTGAGCCACCTCTGTTTAAACTGAATCACAATAAAAAGAACGAAGGACCTGAAGACGAGCAAATGGTCCTGACTCACTGTTGAAGGCAGTGAAAACACCTGTAAAGCACAATGACAGCAGATGATTAATATGATTCAGCTTCAGAGTAATTGGTTTTCCTGTTGTGCTGTTATAAATGGACAGTTCCTGGAATCGCTCTATTACAAACGAATTGGAAAACACACTCTCTGACCGCAGGTCCAGTGACCAGCCTGATTTCTCCCGAGGCTATTTTGTGGTTCCATCCTGGCGCTGTTACAATTAAATAAAGCAGCATAATGAAGTAAATCTCATTTAGCTGTGAGAGTCCACCAAGACAATCAGCAGTTGTCGCAGATTTGCGCTACAGATATCGATTGTCTGTCCAACACTGTAGGAATAACAGATGGGAGCTCTGGTTAAGATGAGGCTTTCCTTAAACCACTTCACTCTGCAGCAAGCTCTCCTCATTTCACTCAGTGTGTGCCTGTGTGTGAATGATGGAAAAGCCACCGTAAAGCAGATTTATATCACAGTCATAAAGCTGATTTATATCAGTGAACAAGTCAGCGATTGAGTGTTAGTGTTAATTTATGCTAATGCACCACTGCAGAATTCACTAACAGGGCTCGCAAAATTTCAAACCCCTGGTAGCCCTTCGGGCAGGCACTCTTCAGTTTTTGGTAGCCCAAAATAAATTTAAGTAGCCCGAAAAAAAAGAGAACAATGTTTTGAAAGAGACAATGATGTTTTGTTTCATTTACAATATTATATACTAAATTATATTGTAAAGGAAACAAAACATAAATCAAAAAAATGTTCAAACACAAATTACAACAACTGTATAAAAATTCCAATCAACTCAAATTGGTTCTAATTGAACAGTGTGCTGTTTGGACTGAGCCCTCCTCACCTCCCAGCCTTATATATTAAGAACATATCGTATTTTCCGCACTATAAGGCGCACTTAAAATCCTTTAATTTTCTCAAAAATCATCAGTGCGTCTTATGTATGAATTCTGTTTGTGCTTACTGACCTCGAACCGATTTTATGTGGTACACGGCGCTCAAAACTGTCAAAAATGTTTTAGTCTGACTTTGCTGAGCTACGAAGCCGCACCGCTTGATGGATTGTAGGAGCATTACAGCTACCGTACTCGGGAGCCTCGTGGAGTAATCTGGGTCCTAAACTCCGTCCTTTTCAGGTCCCAAACTCAAACGAACACTGCAGCATCACTGAGAGTTAGAACCTAAATTCTTTCATCTTTAATAAAATCATCAGCGTTGCTGCTTTACCAGGTGTAACAATTAAGTTTAACATCCAGGCATCCATGAAAACAGGATTTATTACATTCAACAGAGTTAGAAGTTAGCAGGAAGTTAGCTCGCTAGCTTCCACCTAAACATGATATAGCATGTTCTGACTGAGAGATTTCTGAATAAATTCAAACGTACAGCTCTGCTATCACTTCCAACATAAATGAAGACAGAAAACTAAACAGCAGTGACGTTTGTAGGGTTACTGAAGTTGGGCTAGCTGCTATATAATGATGTGCTACGTGATCACTAGCCACACAGCTATGTTAGCATAAACACAGTGAAGCTGGAGGATGAAGCTAACTTTTTTCCACTCGATAAAAGTTAACCTGAGGGTTCCTGATAGTTAGAGACAAATGCAATCGCATGGCAGGATGCTGTAAACGGACCAAACTTCAGTCAGGAGAACAACTGAGATAATCCATCCACAATACGAGGTTAGTCATTAATATACTGCAACAACATGGGAACAGAGCAGCTGCCAGAGGATTCAGCATTAATGAATCAATGGTACAGAGGAGGAGGAAGCAAGATTTAGTTGAGTAAAGTTTGACTTATCTGACTGTTTTGTTTCGCTTAATGCGCCTTATGGTCTGAAAAATACGGTATTATGTATATTATTTTCTTCGACTCCAAGTACCCAAGGAAGCACAGTGCAAGAACAAACTGCACATGGCAGCTTCAGTAATCCCATGCTGGAAAAAGCACCTGGCTTTACAATTTTGTAACCCATTGGCTAACTTAGCCTCTGGGAGCAATGGCCAATTTATCAGGTCTTCTGTTGGAGCCAGCAGATATTCAGGGCAAGATTTCAGCACACACTTCCCCCATTACCCCCGAATACAAACGTTAAATGGTAAATGGCCTGCATTTGTATAGCGCTTTTCTAGTCCCTAAGGACCCCAAAGCGCTTCACACTACATTCAGTCATTCACCCATTCATTCACACACTGGTGATGGCAGCTACATTGTAGCCACAGCTGTCCTGGGGCGCACTGACAGAGGCGAGGCTGCCGGACACTGGCGCCACCGGGCCCTCTGACCACTACCAGTAGGCAAACACGGGGTTAGTATCTTGCTCAAGGATATTTGGCAGCCAGGAGGCAGCCTGAGATCGAACCACCGACCTTCTGATTAGTGGCTGACCTGCTCTGCCACCTGAGCTACAGCCAGAGTAGTAGCATGCAGAGTAGTACAAAAATGAACCTAATTCCTAAAAATGTGGGGTTTTGGTGCCCCTAGGTGTCTCCATCCCAAAGGCCAGTTCTGTTTGTATGCTAACAAAGCCTCGATGATGCAGTTTAAGACCAAGCCTTTAACCCCCCCACCACCAACAAAACACTGGATTTAAAAAAATTGGCTTGACCCCCAAGGAAAGGTGTTCAGATCCAGAACACCAGCAGTAACAGAATCAAGAAAAGACAGCACGCTGGTGTAAGAGATGGGATTGTTAACCAAACATACAGTACAGACAGATACAGGAATTAGCTTCAGTATGGTATAGCTATCTCAGGGGCCTATGATGTGAGAGGCATTTAGACACAGTTTCTGAATTTTAACATGAAAAGAATACACAAAGCCAGCATACATCGCCCACTGTTTAAATGAGAGAGCAGAGGAAACATGACTGAAAGCTAGAAATATAAATCCTTTCATGTAAGGATGCCAGAACAAAACCCTTTCATTACATTAAGCATACTGCAGTTGCTTTACAGCATCCAAACTGATTAAAAATGTATGAAGAGCAGCGACAGAAAACAGGCCGGCTTCTTTGTAAAGCTGCCTGTTTGCTGGACTGCAGCCATGTGTGAAGTGTGTTTAAGGAGAGATTTTTCCCTTCAACACATATCCGAGTGCATCGAGTCAGCCAGCTGTTTAGCAGGAAGACATGGTGGGTCAGTAAATGGAAGGTCCTGTGAACAGCAGGTGATGATAGTGGTTGAGCCGCGGCCTCTCAGAGGCTGCAGCTCTTATTGCCTGGTGATTCATCCATCAGCCCGGTGCTCTCTTCACATGGTAATACCCTGACAGAGTGTGTAATGCAGGTATGGGACCACAGAGTGATGACTGCTTTTGTCTGACTAGCGGCTCAGCATTCACTCACTCTGTGTGTTTATTAGCAACATATTGGCCTTTCAGAGCTGGAGCTGATTGATTTTGCACGCTTCTCCTAGCAGCTTCTGTCTGGGGGGGGGGGGCTGTGTCACTCAGTCCCGCCCCTAGAGGAAAAAGGAAAGCACTGCGTACATTCAAATAAGCTATTTTGCTTATGAAGGCTTCTAGCTGGGAGAAGTGAGCCAGAAGTAGCTCCATGGCAGCCATAATAAGAGCTGTTTGAATTGTCCAAATGCTTTGGAAACGAGTGACAGTGCTTACTTTTTTTTACCTCCTATAACTCAGAGCACACTGGAGCATCTTTTGTCAAAGGACCATCACATATTTGCATAAGTGCTCTGACGTCTCCGAAAACGTCAGAGCACTTATGCAAATATGTGGTGTCTTGATAAACTGAGCAGATATTTGAGGTTTACACAGCTACATTCTCACCTGAAAATATGTTAAACGTTTATTTTGTGACCCAGAAAGAATAATAAGAGTAATATTAAAACTAAGTAGCTGCCGCCATTGTTGGAACCTGTAATTGGCTGGGCTGTGCTCTCAATTCTGGGATAGGTTGGGCCACAAAGGTCACACCGGACCCATCCTTCAAATCTGGGGAAGAGGAGGACGCATTTTGAGGAGTCTACGAATGTCGTTGCATTGCTGTGACGTAATCTGCCTACAAATGCAGCCTCAGCAGGATGCAGCCTATGAATTTGGATACGATACTTCTTCTTCTTGGGTGTTTAACGGCAGCTGGCATCCTTGTAGATTCATTGCTGCCATTTACTGTTTCGGTCCGTTATACTAATGCTACTTATCCGGTTGTTCAGTCTGACGTCACTAGCCGTGTCTGGGTCTAAACTCTGCTGCAGGTCCATATATCAAACGATCACTATGGCATTACTGAGAGTTGAAAAACTGTCTAAGGTCTTTCATCTTTAATAAAATGATCAGTGTTCTGCTCTACCAGGTGTAACAATTGAGTTTAACATCCAGGCATCCATGAAAACGGAATTTATGACATTTAACGGAGTTAGAAGTTAGCAGGGAGTTAGCTCGCTAGCTTCTATCTAAATACAATATAGCATGTCCTGGCTGCGGGGTTTTGGAAACAAATTCAAACGTACAGCTCTGTTATCACTTCCAGCATAAATGAAGACAGAAAACTAAACAGCAGTGACGTTTGTAGGGTTACTGAAGTTGGGCTAGCTGCTATATAATGATGTGCTACGTGACCGCTAGCAACACAGCTATGTTAGAATCAGAATCAGAATCAGAATGGGTTTATTGCCAGATGTTGAGGTTTACAACATTAGGAAATTGCTGCGGTGCTTCAGTGCAGACAATAAGAATTAAAGTGCTATGTCGAAAGAAAGATATGTGCATGAGATATACATGAGATATATACATGAGAATAAGAATTATGAGTGCTACGTAGAAAGATATATACATGAGTGCAGGTGGTGATCAGTGCCAAACATGAAATGATGCAGTGACACAGCGTAGGGTCATGTGTTAGTGGTGGGGACAATCATGTGGTTATTGTTCATGTGTCCAACAGCAGAGGGGAAGAAACTGTTCTTGTGGCGAGAGGTTCTGGTGCGAATGGACCGGAGCCTCCTGCCTGAGGGGAGCAGGTCAAACAGACTGTGTCCAGGGTGAGAAGGGTCAGCTGAGATCCGGGCTGCACGCCGCAGTGTCCTGGAGGTGTACAGGTCCTGCAAAGATGGGAGTCTGCAGCCAATCACCTTCTCAGCAGAGCGCACAACACGCTGCAGTCTCTGTTTGTCCCTGATAGTGGCTCCAGCGTACCACACGGTGATGGAGGAGGTGAGGATGGACTCGATGATTGCAGTGTAGAACTGCATCATCGTCCGTGTTGGCAGGTTGAATTTCTTCAGCTGCCTCAGGAAGTACATCCTCTGCTGGGCTTTCTTGATGACGGAGGTGATGGTGGGCTCCCACTTCAGGTCCTGGGTGATGGTGGTACCCAGGAAGCGGAATGAGTCCACAGAGGTGATGGGGGTGTCAGTCAGGATGATGGGGGGGAGTGGGGCTGTGTGCTTCCTGAAGTCCACAATAATCTCCACTGTCTTCTGGGCATTCAGCACCAGGTTGTTGTGGCTGCACCAGGACACCAGACGTTCAACCTCCCTCCTGTAGGCAGACTCATCCCCGTCCGAGATGAGCCCAATGACGGTGGTGTCATCTGCGAACTAGCATAATATAAACAAGCTAACTTTTTTCCCACTCGATAAAAGTTAACGTGAGTGTTCTCGGTGGTCAGGAACAAATGTAATCGCATGGCAGGATGCTGTAAAAGGACCAAACTTCAGCCAGGAGAACAACTGAGATAATCCATCCACAATACGAGGTTAGTCATTCATATACTGCTGCATGGGCTGGGCTGTAGTTACATCCTAAGGTTTTAAAAACTGAGCTTAAATAAATGATTAGCGGTAATAAAAGCCGAGGGAGGTCAACAGGGATCACTGACTGTTTTAGGAGCTTTTTGAGATCAAATAGAAGAAAATACAAAACATTAAACATGTTAACAACACAAAAGCCATATTAAACGCAGACTACTTTAGACCCGGAAGTAGGATTCGTCGCGTCATCACTGAACAACCGGATTCCTGCGTCTTTCAGGATCTTACAAAGCTTCAAACGACATGCCGACTATTAAATTAGTCATTGGCGATTTTGATAGTCGACGTAATCGTGACTAGTCAACTAATCGTGGCAGCCCTACATCCAACAATTCATGAAAATGGAAAAAGAAAATGCGCTGCTGCAAATCATTAGTAAATCTGGTCCTATATGTTCTTCTTTCAAACTCCAGTCTGTGCAATGAAGTGTTATTTTTCACAGGATGTTCTCATTTAAACGACCTGCATGAAATAACAGAGTAAGAACATTACATTACATTTCGCAGTCCCTCTTCTGCACATTGCAGTTTCATATTGGGAGACATCCAGCGTCACATTGTTATGGAGGGTAGTGTAAGCAGTGTGATGTCATTCGGATTCTCAGCACTCCGCTTTTCTCTTTTTCAAAGTTCTTATGAGTCTTGGATGATGTTTTTTGTCGAGGTCAAGGAAAGTGGTTTGGAAAAGGAAGCCGTGTCCTAGTTAGACGACCTGAGAACCACAGAGGGAATTTTTTTTTCTGAAAACATACAAAATGAAGAAAATCAGATATTAGAGATACTTGATGTGAGATTAAATGGATACAGCAGGATTAAGCAAAAATGCAAAAACTGGAAAAAGACAATAAAAGACATGATCAAAGAGCTTACCAAAGCAGAAAGGAAAACTAGCTTGTGTAAATTAAACTAAAAGAAAGGATTAGACATAACATAAAATGAATTACTTCATCAACAATTATCACAAGAATTAACTGAGATGCTAATTTATTTTCTTAAGCTTCCAGAAGGTAGTGAATGTTCGTTCCAGATTTATACATCAGAGCAGGGCGATATGACCAACAATATTTATCACCATATACATCTGAAGATATGTGATAACGATATAACTGACCATATAATTGACATGAGACAAAATACTTTACAACTCCACAACTTTATTAGTGCAAAGCAAAAAAAAAGTATTTTCACTTAAACAAGCAGCTGTTTTTTGCATTAATGTTATATAAAAATGTAACAGTGCAAACTCCTCGCTGACAGTTTAACCAAAAGGCGTTTCCAGTGGAAACTGGCCGACATATCCTCAGCATCACCATGTATAATGTCCACAACACTTAAAAAGAGGTTATACACACACAATACGGTAACATTATGTTGAAGCACAGCACGTATCACTCCGCGAGGCTCCGCCTACGATAGCCGTAATGCTCCGACAATCCATCAAGCGGTGCGGCTTCCTAGCTTAGCAAAGTCGTACTGAAACATTTGACAGATTTTCGAGCGCCGTGCACATAAAATCGTTTCGAGGTCAGTAAACACAACCAGAGTTCATACATAAGGCACACGGGATTATAAGGGGCTCTGTCGACTTTCACAAAATCAAAGGATTGATTTTAAGTGCGCCGTATTTTCCAAACAACACGGTAATAACGACGGCCCGCTAGCATGCTCTACCAAAAATAGTGCTTTGTTGTGTATCTGACGGACGAAAGCCAAACCAGTTCCACACCAGTGAAGCTGCAGCATTTTTACAAACCAGTTCTGCTTCATGGTTTCATTCAACGATCCGCTTTCGCTCTTCTCGTTCTGCGTCGCTGCCATGTGCGCATGTAAACAAAGGCACTGCGCATGCACGTTTTACCCATATTCTATCGCGATATTTCATTTTCCTATCGTTGCCCAAAATGACACCGGTATTACCGTGAACGGTATGATATGGCCCAGCCCTACATCAAAGTATGCGAGGGAATTGTAGCAGCAGCCAGCTAGCAACCTAGCCAACAACGACCTGCTACTCCAAGCAGCCCCGCCTATAATTATACAAAACTTGATCCGAGGAGAACAGCCTTAGAGAGCACAGCTGTGTTTCCAGAAAGCCCCTAACAACAAACGCGACTAAAACCAAATGACTAAAATCGCAATTTTATCGTAACGTCATGTGTTGGGTGGGCTTATTAGAGTAAAGCTGATGAAGAGACGTTTTCATTTCCACTGTGCACAATAATCCACGAAGGTTTTGTATTTACACACTGTGGGTGAAATCCTCCATGTTTGGAAACTGTGGAGAAAAAGATGCGTTTAGTTATTTAAACAGGTTAATGCAGACACTTTGTTACCATTCAGTTCATTTAGATCTAGAAACTGTTCATTTTTACAGGAGATGAACCAGAATTTGGTGCATAAAAGGCCACATATCACTTTCTGATGTTTTTTGATAAGTTGTTGGCCCAGCAGGAGCCTCTTAATTTAATTTAAATTCGTGAAACATTATGCCCTCCATATTTCCTGCCTCCATGGGAAGAAGTAGTTGGCCTCTGGCTTCGCTCCTAGACTGAGTTTATCTAGCAACACCCAGCTGTCACTGAGACACACACACACACACACACACACACACACACACACACACACACACACACAGCCTCAAAGTTCAGCAGTGTTTGTGAGTATTCAGCAAACAGAAAGTTACTTTGGATGATTCACTAGTGAGGATTTAATCCTGTTTGGTTTTTTGTTTGAGTTTCGTGTGTGTGTGTGTGTGTGTGTGTGTGTGTGTGTGTGTGTGTGTGTGTGTGTGTGTGTGTGTGTGTAGGTTCACATGAGCCTTCATTTGTGTGTCCTTTTTATCTCCATGTGTGTTCAGTCAGGCCGCCGTGTCACAGGTTTCTGGGTTTGACTTGTTGTTTGTTTTATCTTTAATACTTTTATGCTGAGTTTGGAACATGAAATCGTGGCTACAGCTCATCAAAGCCGGCCAAGCTCGCATTGATCATGATTGGAACGCTTTCTTAAATCAACAGTCGCAGCAGGCTGACATCAGACAGCCTGTTACACCCTGGTGCGTCTTCAGTCTAACTGGTTTCTGTAGAGCAGCGGTCTCCAACCTTTTTTGCGCCACGGACCGGTTTATGCCCGGCAATATTTTCACGGACCGGCCTTTAAGGTGTCGCGGATAAATACAACAAAATGAAACTAGTACCGGTACCGAAAAAAAGAAGATTTATTCATAACACACGTGAAAAGACCCAGGAAAAAAAGTTAACGATAAAAACAATAAAATAACGCTGAAAACCGATAAAAACCCTGAAAACCAGACATTTCACACCTGAGCCTCAACTCTCGCGGCCCGGTACCAAACGACTCACGGACCGGTACCGGTCCGAGGCCCGGGGGTTGGGGACCGCTGCTGTAGGGGACAGGATTTGATTTTTACTAGCAGGGGCGAGGCTAAAGGGGTGGCACTGCTCCCACTGAAACGTAATTGGCTACTCCTGGTGCACAACCCCGCACGTGTTTGTCATATCAAAGCAAAGTCCTGGTTCGTTTTTCTCTGGGAGAAACAGTGTTGTACTTCTCAGTGCATCGATATTGTTACAGGGCGGCTCTCAGTGCATGCTCATGAAGCCGTTACGTTGGTGCACCAAAGTGTTTGCTTTGGTGTTTATTTCTGATCTGACTGTTAGTCCTGCCATGCAGGATCTGAATCTTTCATCTAAAATCACAGTGGTCTCATCAGGTCTGTGTGTCCTGCAAACATGACACTAACACACTGTTTGCCTTGAACAGTCTGTGTGAACTAAAAATCAGCCCTGCTGCTGTTAATGAATAACAGTAAGCTATTAACTAACGTTTTTTAACTTTTGTAGTATTTGGACTCGTAACTCTTGTGAACTTGTGTCTTGTCAAGCTTGTAGCTGAGTTTTCTTGGTAAACGAACTTAACAGAGTTTACCAAGCCAGCTGGTTGCTAGCATCACCTGAGAGCTACGCTCTGTGAGACCGTATAAGCAGAGCAAGATGAACGGATGGTTCAAAGCGGTTTGTATCTGACTGTGTATTTAAACCCAGACAACCATCGAACGCTTTCCCTGAATGTTTAGGTAACCATATAGTAGTGCTATAATTCTTATATTACATCATTCTTTAGCTAACGATACCTGAAGCTGCATTTTTCTACTTGAACAACGTTAGTTAGGCTGGCAGACTCGGTCAGACTTCTTCTCTGTCCAATGTGTGACAGCCAGTGAAATGATTGGAGCTGCTGTGGGAGGATTTGCAGTCAGGCACACGTGTAATGAATCGCCCTCACATGCCCTGAGGCGCTTCCAGCCCTCAAACTGTTTCATTAGTGTTTGTGTCAGTGGAGAGTTTGGGGGTCCCAGTGTGGCCCAGGATGTGATTTTCCAGCGTTTCACTCTGACCCCACTAACAACCTGAGGAAAACACTGGGCTGCTGTGACTCCTAACAGAGAGTGCAGGAAATGTCCCAAACAGTACTCTGTCCTGGTGTCTCTCCCTGTGCCTCCTTGTTATTGCAGAGGAGAGTGCATGCCAGACTTTTCAGGGGTTACTACAGTTGGGATCATTTGCTTCCAGCAAAGGTATCGATTAAACGCCAGTAACGCATTGATCCTGTGTGGCACATTCAGGACTGAGAGGGGTTCTTGAGAATTATAGTAATGAACACTGCTACTCTTATTTCAGGATCAAAGTCAACATATTTTATTCAATTTAAAATGTAATCACTTTATACATGATGAACTAGCAAGCACAAATAATCATTGAAAATACAAAATAAAAGCCGAGGACTTGTGCCGCAATATTATGAACTCCAGCTGGTTAATTACAGAATTAATTATGTGCAAAGGTCAGCGAGTACTGACTTAGCAGCGGTTCCATCTCAGGGCACGCAGGGCAATCGCTTGGAGTGAGTACTGTGAATGACAGTGGTAGTTTCAGCCATCTGTGGGAGGAGCTTAGAGTGACATAAACAGGACACGACAGAAGCTGCAGAGCAGGCAGGTTCACGGCATGCTGTGGATGCTTCAGTTCAAAAAACCAAAAAACTTTGTGAAACATTATCTGCTGTTTCTGCACACCTGCAGCTTCAGGCTGCTGCTCCCTGCTGTCTATGTTGATGTTCTGTCTGAAAATAGGTGGTTGAACTGGGCAATCACCCACTGCTGCCCAGCTACATCTAAAAGCCCCACGCTTAGTTCTGCTCCAGTTCCCTCTGTGCAGTCGGAGGATGGGGGTGTTAAATCACACGGCTCTAAAATCATGTAGCAGCATGAGTGTTTGTGAGCTGGACATGGATAATGTATGAGCATTTACACCAAGCAGGTACAGACCATCAGACAGAGAGCAGAATCTCAACCACCTCAGAGGCCAACAGGAAAACAAGCTGTGATTGTCTGTCAGCTTCGTTTTCATAAAGCAAGCTGCCGTTCACATAAGAAGGTTTAGATCACTAATGTCCTTAACCTTAACATTTAAATCTCAAAACAATGTACGTTTCTGTGCAAACAGAGTCGACACATTCCCAGTTTGTTCTATTTTTAGAATGTATTTCAAACTAAAAATGCAATTTTAAACCAAACCATAAAAAATGAAGCAAACTCGTATCTGTGCTAAAAACAACTAGCTGTACATAAATTGCCAGGTCGACTCATTCAGGTCTGACTGCAGCCAGCAGTCTTAAATCAAACACTTCAATAAACGGTTTTTAAAACGATGGTTTCAGCTGAAAGTTCGACGCAGGACCAAAGTACGGCTAATGCAAAATAAGTGCATCCATGTGAAGGCTTACAGAGCTGCTGCAGATGTGTGACACGTTATCTACCAATGAAGAAGAAAAATGAAGTTTCCCAAAAGTGACTCACCGCTAACTCCACTAACTCCACCCTCTGCACCGCGAGACAGACGCTCATCAAGCGGGTGGGTGAGCAATGAAGCCTTCTACTGCAGCGTTGTGGATTAACTGAAGGCCTTTCAGGGAGCTTTAAGGACAGCTGTAATTAGCGCAGTAATAACCAATGCACGGACTGCTTTGGAGCATCAGTCTGCAGGAATTCATGATTTTAGCTTGTGCAGATCAGACGAGGCCGGCCTGTTTAAATGACACATCCTGGTCAAACATGACTCCGAGGTTTTCACAGTCATACTAGAGGCAAACATGATGCCAGAGTACATCTACAGTGAAGTGTAGGAGCAGTGGCAGTCTGATGCTGGGGGATGGTTGCTGATTAAGGGTCAGGGTGAGACTCCAACTTCGGGGAAACATGAACTCTGAGACTGTTAAAAGAAACATTTTTGCCTCAAGAGCTGGGATGGACTTACTGCTGATGAAGGTTGGCACAGTTAGCTCTTAGTTTCAGTTCGGTTAAGTTCACTTTGTTGATGCTTTTTTTCCTTTTTGGTTAATGAGCCAGTTTAGTGTGAAAGCTAACATGCTGAGGGACACAGACTATCAAACACTGTAAAACTACATTTGCAGAGTATTTGTGAGAAGCTTGTTAGCGTCTCTCCTGTCTTTGTCCAATGAATCAGTTTTGTGGCTGTTTTAAGCAGCAGTTTGTCACGTTTCTGTTCTTGAAGGATCAAACATGGCGTTGAGATTTTCCTCCTCATATGTTGACCCGCAGGACTCCTGTGAGTGCATCAGCACAACTTGTCCCTTTTAAATTCAGTCCGTGTCTTTCTTTCTGATGGACATGAGACAGTGTGATAGATATTTACTGCAGTTTCATAAAGTTTGAAAAGAATGTGCTTTAAAGCAACCGCGTTGTTGGTGAGGAGCTCGTACAGAAGATCGTTCTGCTGTTTTTAGCTTGTTTGAGTGTCAGAGACGGCTGGAGGCTGAGAAGCCTTTCATATTGTCAGGAACATGCTGTGCATTTATAACACTGACACGTGTTTGCAGTCCCATAACGATCTCACGCACAGAGAAGACTGTTTAATTCAAGCCTTCCTAGCATCTGAATGTTTTGTGGACCTGACAGTTTAAGTTTACTTTAAGATGAAGTGTTGAGCTTCGCTCTGTAAAGGCACCGATCCACGGTGTGGTGAGGCTGCTCTTCCTCTGATGGAGGGAGAAGTTTCTGCTGGACTTTCTTGGTTTTGTCCGTGGTCTCTCTACTGTCCTCTTTCCTGTCTTCTCTTTAACCTCAACCCAAAACTGGTCAAGGTCAAAACGACTCATTTAAGTCTCGTTTTTCTCCCCACCGTGATAGAGAGCGCGGCGAATCGTACTTTGGTTACTTTCTGAAGTCCCTTGAAACAAGGTTGTCATTAAACCCTGAGGACATGATAAAGCTGCATTGAGAGTTTGTATTCATTCATTGTGTTATACTCCTTTCTGCCCGGCGCAGCAGAGATGGAGCTGTTAATGGTTCATAGTTAGGAGAACAGATCAAACAGCCACAGGCTTCAGAAACACAAATGTATGTGATTCCACTCAAGCTGTATTCTAATGTGTCCGACACAACAACGAATGTTGTAAATGTTGTGGGTGCGTGCATAGATTTACCAACAGTTACTGACAGGATACAAGCAGACGCTCGTTCACGCAGTCGTCGCCGTTCCCCTGCCGCCGTCACAGCCGCCTCTCGTAGCTCTCATCGGTTGCTATTTTTCGCTCGTCGTCAGTGCGTCAAACACCTTCTACCTCTAACACCAGTAAAAATAAAACGTGTTTCTGTCAGCTGAGAAGTGAATTAATTAACAGTGAATGTGAAATATAAGCTGCATATTTTGCTCCATGTCACACACAGATTTGTCTAATGTTCTAACTTCATACACTGAGGACTGTTGGGTAGGAACTCCTAAACTTTGATAGAAATTAAAAAAACTCAGTGAATTTTTAATGCATTTACCTCACAGCAGGGAAGCAGATCAGTATTTTACTGAGGCATGAACTCTACTGAAGTTAGTGATCCCCTGACTTTTCCTTCAGGGCTACCAGCGAGTCTCCCCATCAGTGTCTGTGTTTGTTCACTGGCAGAGCCGAGCGGAGGTTCGAAGACTCTCCAGCCCCACAGACCTGCTGATGAGTCTCATTGATAATCCAAGACAGTGCAGGGCACTGACGTTAGTCAGCTGCACTGATTGTCACTGTAACCTGTGAGAAAGGAAATGAAATCAGTGCTGATTATGGCTGGACGAGAGCCACAACCTGCCTGGTGCCTGGTGAATGAGCTCCACATCCTGGTGTCTGTTACGGAGACGCTGCTCTATAAAAGCAGTCGGGTCTTCTTTGGCTCACCGTGTTCTCACGTCGAAGCTACAAAACTTTACATTGCAGTTGGAACAATGTAGCAACTTTCACATGTTGACAGTTGAACATAATTGAACGATTCTGCTTTGTTTACATTTTCCCAGAGATGCTTTGTGATTACCCTCCAACAGTGACACACGCACTTTATTCCTGGCAGATGGTTGATGCGCTTTAACCCACGAGGCAGTAAAGCAGCTCCACGTTCTTCTTTCCAGATGATTTTTGAGGAAATGTAATAAAATGTGTTTGTGACGGGATTAAACAAGCAGTTTAAAAAGGCCGGCTTGGACCATGTTCCATCATTAGCAGAAACGTGAGTCATTAAAAGTGTGTAACGCTGACTTGACTGAAGATATCACAGAAACTTTGTTGTGGGAGAGGCAAACAACATTTCACATCAACACATTTCTGTGTTATCACATTCCTTCTCTCCACCGGCCTGTTTGGCTTCTCAGTGCTTGTCAGAAGCAGCGTTTGGACAGAAACAAAGCCTCAGCCCCCCCTCTCCCCCAGCTGGGGTGGAAGAAGCTGTTCTGGATGCACTGACTTGTTGTTAATGTGCAAGCTGTGATGAGCTGACATTTGCCATTGATAGCTTTGTTCCGCATGAGTGTGCTGTGTCTGCTCACGTCACACTGTCAACAGAGTTGCACTGATTTCTGGCTAAATGCAGTCACAGCATTGCGCGCCTCCCCCGGGCATCACAGAAGCCATTTCCTCTGCGAAGGTGCGCTAAAGCTGGCAAGCACACAAAGAGGAGAGCGTTGCATGGTCTTCCTGCAGAAAGCTGCTCCCATCTCTGCTTTACTCCTGCAAATCCCATCTTCAGCTTTGGGATTTACAGGCTGGATAAACTCTCGGGCCAGGTCCACCAGTCTCTCCTCAAACGCTCATCTAAATGCGACTCAGGTTTCACATCAATTTACTCCGTTACTTTTTTCTTCTCTGAAATTCTCCTTAAGCGGCTTTGAAGAAAAAAGCCACTGTGATTGGTTGTGTCCAGGTTTCATCGAGTGTTGAGTTGTTAATACTTACGAAGACAGCATAATTGGGATAAAACATTCCCTTTGTGCATTAGTTTCAGCTCTCCCGTTATAGATCAAGCCTTCTCGTTCACAGTGTCGCACGCCGGCTCTTCTCTAAAAGTCACAGTTTAGTTTAACTTGAGCCCAGCTGATGGAAGGAGAGCCAACAAGCTTTATCACGAAGGAGCAAAAGTTTTAAAAGCTATTTGGAGGTGAGATTGTGGGCACGGCAGGCTAACTGATGTTGTCTGTTGGTTGCTGGCTGCAGCTCTGCATCGCCCTGCCTGTGGAAACCATTCAGGTCCTCAAAGGGTGCCAGGCCAGTGCTGCATAAGCCTCGTGTTGCTCCTTTCTGCACCCACAGACATCTAAAGCTGGGGGCCTGCAGGGACCAGCAGGGGCCCTCGGCAGACGAGCTTCATGACCACAGATCCTCCCCAGTCTGAGGCGTCTTCTTTCCCACAGATTACAGTATCGACATCGCTGATTACATGTGCTGTCATAATTAAGCAGCTCTGGTGTGAATGTGCAGCAAAATGCACAAATGTCATATAGATAAAGCAGAAAGTATAACTGATTAATAAAATATCACCTGTTTCACGCACAGTGTAGACAGCAGTTATTAACGAGCAGTGAAATTCTGACAGCCCCACGCTGGACGAGAAAAGTGTGTCGCTGTGTCAGCACATGAGTTATTCATGCTGTTCGTCTGAATACAGATAAAACGGTCACAGTGAAAAGCCTGAATTTCAGCAAAAACTAAGGAAAGTTTTGGAGATAAAACCGTCTGTGACGTCTGTACAGGACGAGCTGTTTCAGTGGGACAAAAGCTGCTGCAGAGAAACAAACGTTTGTCTTGGCCTGCACGCATCGCTGATGCCGGTGTCTGTCTTCTCTCTTCAACAGTGAGCTTCCTGGACTGCGGCGGGGGGGAAGTCTGGTTCCAGGTTGAAGATAAACATGATTTCAGTGTGAATGAGGACGGTGGGGTCTACGCCCTGCACCACCTAAACCTGCTGGGAAAGGAGAAGGCTGTGCTGGTCTACGCCCATGACCTGCACACGAAACAGGTCTGGAAGGCCAGAATTCATCTCCGTGTTCATCCGAGCAACAGCACTCAAACGGAGGTAAAAGCATTCAAAGGCCTTCTTAAAACTTTACAGTTTTCATGTTTTTGATATTCTCATATTTGTCTTATATTTTGATAAGAGACAGGCCGACTCATCTGACTGTACAGACTCATGAGGAACGCTGTTAGCCAGTTATGAAGACGGGAGCTGTCCATAAAGGACAAGACTATTTTTATACCAGGCTGTAAACATGTACACATGGGGCCTGACTCACGCTTGGAGCCCGTCTGTGCCAGCGTGTCACCCACAGATGAATTAGGTCTAATTAAACCAGGTAAACAAAATGTTTAGGAAACCAATAAAGGAGAAGCTCTGCTAACTGTGCAGATGATTGGTCCAGCATCACCATGACCAAGCCGAGGCAGCCCAACCGCAAAGCAATGACATGCATGCGCCTCAGCGCCGATCATCATATTAAATATACCACGTGTTTGAAGCTCGATGATCTAAGTGTATCACAGCAGGCTGACAGTCGAATCTCTAGTTTTGATTCTTTTATTGAATAGTTTGAAAGTTCTTCATCTACACAGGCAGAAAAGCAGGATCGCAGTCCCTTTTTGAATAATAATGACTTAATTAACACATTCAGAACTCGACAGTGTTAACACATACCTGTATGCACGTCTGAGGAAGCCAGCATGTGAGAGAAATCTCCCCCTTGCTTCAGCATGAACACATATAAAATCACAGCTTCTGCAGCCCAGCAGGCGTCTGAGGTTGGCCAAGTGCTGATTGCAGAGACAAAGCAAGTCAAACAGCCATCTGTTAGTTTGTTTCATGTACAACAGTGATAATAAGGCCCTCTGCATGTATTTAGACAAGGCAGCAGCTTTGATTGGCTGTTCTTATAAACAGGGCCCAGAAATAGCTGGCTGCCATATGCTTTAGCTGCTATCAGAATCACTCGCTGCAGTCGGCGAGGAGGAGAATCGCAGAGGGTGAAAGAAGCTGTCAACAATCCTTCGTAAGGAAGACTCATGAGGACGAGCCATCACAGCTAACAGCCAGTCATTTGCCAGCAGTGTCAGCATCGAGGCCTTCAGCTGAGAGGCAGGACCGGGGTTGTTATCCAATGGAAGTGTGGAGTGAGACAAACAGGCGTCACATTTGCAGCTCGCCAGGCTCCACATGGCTGCAAATCGAGCCTTTGACCTTTGCTTGTTTTGGAAAAGTTAGACATCGCCGTGTTTAGTAATCCCTGCAACGTTACAGTAGATGTCAGAATAATCAGGGACTTAACAGGGAACAGTACTCTGTGCTGTCCACAGAGTCAGCTGTCCGACTAAGAAGGATAAGCAGCCGTATTCATTCAGGTCAGCTGACAGAGTCGAAGACGAAGTTGTGAATCAGCAGATGGGGAGGGGGGGTTACTCATCAGCATCCCTTCTTCTGTTGCTTCACCTGGAAACCTCTGCTGAATGATCATAGAAAGAGAAACCTACATCAAATATCACAGCGGTGAAAATGATGCAGAGGAACAAATTATAGAGTGACGTGTTATACAGATCTGCTCAGACAGTGGCAGACTCACACGAAGCCCGAAGAACAGCAGCTACATAAGTATCATATAAATATGCTGAATTGCACCAGTGGAGTTACAGCGTGGAATCTGAGCAGAGCACCACCCGTCCTGCTACCGTGCACCTCTCTGCCACCAGCGTCACACAGGAGGCTGTGACGGCGTGATGTCGCTGGGCGAGTGGTTGGTGAGGTTAGCCATGAATGATGCTGAGGAAGAGTGAGCAGGAACGTGGTAGATGAAGAACTGACAGGCACACAGTTGGCTGTCACACACTCACACACGCACACGCACACACACACACACACACACACACAAAAACACACACACACGCACACACACACGCACACACACACGCACACACACACGCACACACACACGCACACACACGCACACACACACGCACACACACACTCACACACACACACACACACGCACACACACACTCACACACGCACACACACACACACACACACACGCACACACACACTCACACACACACGCACACACACACGCACACACACGCACACACACACTCACACACACACACACACACGCACACACACACACACACACACTCACACACACACGCACACACACACGCACACACACACTCACACACACACACACACACACGCACACACACACACACGCACACACGCACACACACACACACACACGCACAAAAACATACACACACACTAGAGCAGGGCGATATGGCCAAAAATATTTATCACGATATATATTTGAAAATTTGCGATAACGATATAACCGACGATATAATTGATGCGAGACAAAATACAACTCCACAACATTACTAGCGCAAAAAGACAACCTTCCATTTATTTTCACTTAAACAAGAAGCTGGTTTTTATGTACATTAAAGCTTTATAAAAATGTAACAGTGCAAATGCAAATTCCTTGCTGAAAGTTTAACCAAAAGGCATTTCCAGTAGAAATGGGCTGACATATCCTGAGCATAGAGCTGGGCGATAGAACGATAACGATATGTATCGCGATATAACTTTTACTCGATAGAGAAATTAAGCTATCGCGATAGACCTCGCCGCTCTTGTCCTCTTAAAAAAATAAAAAAATCAGCCAATCCAAATTCAGTAGCGCAGAGCCGAACCAATCACAGCCGCAGCGTCACGTCACGTGACTTGTAACGTACAGCACAAGTGCCAAGCCGCACGTGTGTTTGTTTGGGAAGCAGCCAGCGCGTAATGGAGGAAATGAGTGTGCCGACTAGAAAAATCAACCGAGCGTGACCGAAGAGAAAACAGATGATGGTTCCAACGCCGGAGAGATTGTCGAACGGAAGAGCCATAGAAGTTCCGTAGTGTGAAGGTATTTCGGCTATTTCAAGTCTGACAAAAAACAGAGTAGCGTGCACTGTAAATTGTGCCGAAAGCAAGTCTGGAAATACAGTAAACTGGTGCATGCGTCACACTGTGCGCCACGTTATTGTTTCAGTGAAATGAATTTCTACAATACTGTTAATTCTACTCTCTGCAGTGTTTAAATGCTTACATATACACGCAGTTACTGTCCCTCCACACATACGACTCGGTTCTGCTTCTATGCCCCAGCTTTGTTTACTTTTTCCCACCGAGGCTTCTAGACTTCTGATTGGCCAACATTTCTGCACGGTTAGGAATCTAGCGCCACCTGCTGCTTTGGCATGTTCATAGCAGCGTTTTCCTTCATTTCTGCCTTTATGTGTGGACGGGATTATTTTTTAAAACGAAAACGGAAAATCTCAGTTTTCAAAAATACCCGTGTACGTGTGGACGTAGCCTCAGTCTCTGACTGGAAGCGCTAATTCGTCATTCGGCTTTTGTCAGACTAAAGTAACTGTTAAAACTGTTTGAAAAGCTAAGCTATACAACAAGGAGAGATTGAGAATTTCCTTTTAGTTCTCAGTTTATTTGATATTGACAAAAGTTAGTTAGTTTTGTCTGTTCTTCTGTAAAACAAACTAAGATTTATTTTTAGAATTAATATTTTGTTTCTAAGTGGAATTGACAATTTAGTCTGTTTCATTTGTTCTATTTTGAAACTTAAACGCTTTAGCGGCTGCCTTTTGTGTAGTTTGCAATATTTGCCTTTATTTATCTGAAAAAGTCTGATGTTCCTTAAGTACAGCTACCCTGTTGAACTTATTATGGGAAATAAATATTTACATAAAAACAAGCTGCTGATTATTTCACATTTTACTTGTGAGCAACGGCACATTTAAATCTTACAAATATAGTTATTTGGCTTATATCGTGATAGATATCGTTATCGCCTGAAATGAAAAAAACATATCGTGATATGAAAAAATCTCATATCGCCCAGCTCTACCTGAGCATAACCATGTATAATATCCACTGAAGTTAAAAAGAGGTGCTTTGCAACATTAAACTGCAGTGTGCAGTATGCCTTTTTCGGACCGTAAGGTGCACGGGATTATAAGGCACATTAAGCGAAACAAAGCAGTCAGATAAAGCAAACTTTATTAAACTCATTCTTCTTGCTTCCTCCACTTCTGTACCATTGATTCATTAATGTTGAATTCTCTGGCAGCTGCTCTATTCCCATGTTGCTGCAGTATATTAATGACTAACCTCGTATTGTGGATGGATTATCTCAGTTGTTCTCCTGACTGAAGTTTGGTCCGTTTACAGCATCCTGCCATGCGATTGCATTTGTCTCTAACCATGAAGAACCTTCACGTTAACTTTTATAAGTGGAAAAGTGTTAGTGTTTGTCCTCCAGCTTCACTGTTTATGCTATGCTAACATAGCTGTGTCGCTAGTGATCACGTAGCACATCATTATATAGCAGCTAGCCCAACTTCAGTAACCCTACAAACGTCACTGCTGTTTAGTTTCCTGTCTTCATTTATGTTGGAAGTGATAGCAGAGCTGTACGTTTGATTTTTTTCAGAAATCTCTCCGTCAGAACATGCTATATCATGCTTAGGTAACTAGCGAAACTAGCGAGCTAACTTCCGCTAGCTTCCTGCTAACTTCTAACTCCGTTAAATGTAATAACTTTTGTTTTCATGGATGCCTGGAAGTTAAACTTCATAGTTACACCTGGTAAAGCAGCAATGCTGATCGTTTTATTAAAGATGAAAGAATTTAGACAGTTTTTAACGCTCAGTGATGCTGCAGTGTTGTTTGACCTGAAGCATACGGAGTTTAGGACCCAGATTACTCCCAGATTTAAGGGCATCTTAGTCCGACGGCCGCTTGCATGTTCTGCAAAAAAATGTGCTTTGTTGTGTATCTGATGGACAAACACCAAACCAGTTCCACATCACGGAAGTTGCACCATTTTTACAAACCAATTCTGGTTCATCTGTTTCACTCAACAATCGGCCATGTGCGTATGAAAACAAAGGCACTGCGCATGCGCGTTTTACTCATCTTCTATCGCGATATTTCATTTTCCTATTGTTGCCTAACATTATTACCGTGAACGGTATAATATGGCCCAGCCCTAACACTCACACACACACGCACACACACACACACGCAAAAACATACACACACACACACACACACACGCACACACACACACACACACACACACACACGCACACACACACACGCACACACACACACACACACACACACCCACAAAAACATGTGCAAAAACTCTCTGAAGCTCTGTTTCATTTATTTTCATTTCCACGTCTTCTCCTTTCATATTTCTGATCATTGCTAAGAAATGAGAGTTTTTAACTCCACACATATCAAATCGTTGTTTTATAAAGCAGACCTCTGTGAGAGTGCATGTTGCTCCTACACAAGCTGGTTTCTAATGAGAAGAGAAATAAGAAGAAAGTATGAACTCAAACAATAAACGTGCTCCAGATCACTTTGAATCGATTATGCAGGCCTGGCGTTTTTTGCAGTGATGCCAAATCAACCGTGTTTGCTATAAAAATGAAATAAAATGCTGGAAACACAGAAGAGTACATCTGCTTCCTCTGCGACCTCAGATGACTCTTTGCTGGCTGGAAATGACGCTTCTGTTCAGTCAGTGCTGCTAGTGATATATGAACATAATTTATTGTGCAGTGTATCATATAAATCCATTGTACTGTATGCCAGAGTATTCTTGGTATAACATTTAATTGAATCGGGTCCTGCAGAGAGTAGCCCTCCCCATCTCCAAGGTCAGGGGCTGCACGGCTCCTGTGCAGGTGCTTTGTGGGAGAGTAAATGAGAGGCTCCTTCTTTTTTTCTTATCGTCGTCTGTGAGGCCTGCAGTGTCACTGCAGATCTGTGGCTGCAGAGGACACACACACGCCCACACATGCTGACAGGTGGTGGTCATTTATCAGGCAGACTATAATGAGAGCATTAATCCAAGCCACTGGAATGAGGTCAGAAATACCCTGAGTCACGAGCCGTCCCTGCGCTCTGTGTGTGTGTAACCCTGAGCTGAATATACACGATGCTTGTTTACTGTCTCTGCAGGTAAAGCCCGGTGATGCAACACTGACTCAGCAGGTACCAGAGATCTTGTTTCCATGGCGCAGCGTGGTTGTCAGAGGCGATGGTACTCTGAGGCGGGTGAAGAGGGACTGGGTCATTCCGCCTATCAACGTTCCCGAGAACTCACGAGGACAGTTCCCTGAGGACCTAGTCAGAGTAAGACACACACACAGACACACACAACAAGGCCTGTCTTACTGTGGCTGTGAGGACTGAAGAGAAGGAAGAAAACAGGGAAAACAAACAGGAAAATACAGCAAAGAGCAAAATGTCTGGAAAAGATAATCAAATGTGACCCAAATGGACAGCACGACAAAATAAAGCCAATGAAATACCCAGGAAACAGGATCCTCGTTAGCCTGTTTCAACAATGAGCTAATGCAGTCTGACAGAGTGCTATAGCAGCTATGCACCAGCATACTGCGTATAAGAGATGGATGTAGTGATTAGTCTTTGATGTCCATAATGATATGACGATGATATTTAGTGTATGATGCTATCAGCCAAGCCTAGCCTGCTTGGTTAGCAGCCATAAATGTGCAGCTGCATCTCAGAGCAGTGTTTCCCACGAGTGTTAGTGTTTGTGGTCCAGAGGAGGGACACAGACAAGAACATGATCGACATTAACAAGTTTATCCTCTGAAAATATTTTATTTTCCAAAAGCTTTGTGAGATATACCTAAAGAATAAACCAGCTAGCTCTCAATGAGCCTCATATCCTGTGTTTAACTTCAGCTTCACTAATGAGCTCAGCTGTCCTCGGACTCCTGTCTGCCACCAAGCAGCTGACGCAGCACCAGCATAGCTGCAGCCAGTCGGACACAGGAAGCAGCTAGCTGGTTAGCAGCGACTGAGCTGAACAAGAGGAAGGATTGTAAACTAGTAAATCCAACTAAGCACACATATGCCTACAGATAGACAGATGCCTGCTAGGAGATCACACACTGGAAACACTGCTGCACAGACTGAATAGTCCGTACAATCAGCCATGCAGCAAGCTGTAACATTTCTCACATAATTGCATTTAAATATGCAAAAAGCAGCAGCAGCTTCAGTTAAGTGACTGACACTACATGACATTAGCTGAGGTGTGGACTGTGATGGCAGCCATCTGTCACAGCAGCCCCAAAAACATCAGCTTTCAGGTGGATCGTAGAGAAGTTTACCATTAATTCACAAACGTACCAAATATGTTCATGGACTTTGTCTTAAAAGGTAAAAGTTGGTCTCAAACAGAGTATTTTAACAAGAGTCTGTGTGGAATCACTGGATTGTGAGTCAACCTCAACTGGTCCAGAACAAGAAATCATTTCTCTTCATTTCTCAGCCCCGAATGCTGCAGCGTGCCCTGAAACAAGGCCATGTTGGATTTACTGGATTCAGTGGACACTGGATGCACACAAATGTTTTGCTTTGGCAGAAACTTAAACAAATGAGTTAAATCAACACAACGTATTCATATTCAATAAACCTGTGTGTTTGTGTTCTGAAAACGCGATTGAAACAAGTTTAGATGAAGTAAGTTGAACTCTTGTTTTAATCCTTCATAATTTTGTCATTTTATTTCAACACTATTCAGTAACTTTTACCCCAGTACTACTTGGTCACTTAAAAACCACATGTTGTCTTCATATTACATAATGTTCAGCAAAGTCTCGTTAACATAAAAGTTGAAGGGATCTACAACAACTACCGTCCTCCTGTCTGTAGCCTGGTTGCAGGGGCGTAACCCCAGTAAACCAAAAGAAGTAGAGGCGGCTGCTCGACTTGACTGAGATGGACGCCTTCCTCAAACCACGACCCAAAGCGCGCGAGACTGAAATCCCATGCGAGATTTAACACTGCTATATTATTGACTTACTTCACTCGAACATGATATGAACAATTTAATCTACCCGCTCTGCATATCATGTAGTTTCTACACTATATAGTTACACTTAACTTTAAAGCCCGAGGCACTTGTGTTAAAGACACGATGCTTACATAAATCCAAGAGCCGGCCAATCCCTTTTTTTCAGTGCGATTGGAAACCTGAAACACTTAAAGGGTCACATCCAGTGACCTCAGAGCCAATCAGAGATTTACAGCAGAGCAAGACCATGCAGTAAATTTTAGAGCAGACATGCACCTATGAATAAAAAATGAACTCAATACTAATGATGACATCTATGAAGAGTCCAAATATGATGATAAAATACTACTGCTAAACGAATTCTGATGCTGGCCTTCTTCATTCTTCAGAAACCGTTGTTCTTCAGCACATGGAGCTGGATTCGGCTCTGTCGGGCTGGTTCAGCTGTGTTTGTGCAGAGGGTGCAGGCAGGGAGCTACACGTGGGTTGGAGAGGTGGACCATTGTTCATATTCAAATAAACCTGGTTCTTTTTTAAAGGAATTTTCATTTAAAATATGTTTTTAATTTTGATCAACAGAGATAGTTTCAGTGGTTTAGTCGGGATATGAGCAGTGCTTTCTCTACATGTTAGACTTCACGTTACAGTCAGCTACATTCTTTTCATGAATCACTTCTTTAACTCCCAAAGCTTAGTAAGAGACACAGCATCCATCATGTAAACTCTACACTTACACTTTCTGTGGGCTGCAGGAAGACATGAGGCTCTCTCTGTGTTCCTCATGAATCAGACGTGCTTCCTGTAACCCGATGACCTTTGAAACCTTTGGCAACATTTCTTCTGACACAGTACACATGTAATAAATCACTTTAGTTACTTTAACAATGGCAGCCTTGCAGAGCAAACAGCCTCCACACATAATACGTAATTATTATGAAACCAGTTATGCAGCTGTGACTGCTGTAATAGAGATGAAGTAGGTAGAGAATGACAAATGCAGCTGCAGCTTTAGCCTCGCTAAGAACTATTTTATCCAGCAGGAGTCTCAAACTCACACTGGTTTGATCCTCAGGGAGCCAGACACGTGGATCTATAATCTACTTTTTTAAGTGTAAAGAACTGTAAGTCTGTTCTAATATTTCAAAGCAGAACACAAACAGCAAAACAACCAAATGTCAACATTATTTCTTACCAAATGCACATTCAACCTAAGAGCAGCAACTTTGGCATACTGACTGTTTGGAGCTGTGTGGCCACATATAACAGTGCTGCACAGTTATATGTGGCCTTTGCAGAATATAAGACTACATGTCAGTGCTGGTCCATTTCTAAATGTAACTTTAGGAAAAAAGAAATAGTCCATGTTGTGAAAGCTCCGGCAGGTAGATATCTGTGCTCTTTAGCACACAATGAGCCGTGCAGATGGAGAAAGAGGCAGCTTACCTTTCAGACTGAATTTGATTTGTACATGGATCATTTATTCTTTGCTTCTGTTTGAATGTTTTCAAACGTAGCCTACCCTCTGGCTCCGCCCAGTATCTCCAAATAAATGCATTAATTCGGAGACGTCTTCATCTTGTTCTGAGACTTGTAAACATGTGTGTGTGCATGTCGAGCATCTTTGCAGCACCCCCTCGCTCTTTAATGCCGTGATGATGTGGACAATGTGCAGAATATTGAAGGTGCTCCAGACATCACAGTTTATTTTAGCTTCACCACATTTCCTTTCCTGAGCTGCTTCAGGCTCCTGCTGCGTGTTGCCTGTGCAAGCCTAAAGTCATCGTGACACACAAGACACATCCAGGTCAAACTCACAACGTAGCTCCACTTTTGGTTTCATTATATTCTTACATTTAAGAAAAGATGGCAGTCGTGCTCAGCAGAAAGAAGCAGCTCCCAGAATACTGTGACAGCAGCAGATGCTCACAAAGAATGTCGACTTCAACATAGAAAGTTTGTTTTTTAATGCAGATTTGATGTTATTTACCACCTCCACTGTTCTCCCGGCTCTGCGTTTCCTGTAGTAAACACTTCCTGTGCCCTTTGTGTTTCTATCTGTTATTTAGATCCGCTCAGACCGGGATAAGAACCGAATGCTGCGCTACAGTGTGACAGGACCTGGGGCTGACCAGCCTCCCACTGGGATCTTCATCATTAACCCCATCTCAGGCCAGCTGTCGGTCACCAAGCCTCTGGACAGAGAGCACATCTCCAATTTCCACGTAAGACTGTGGGCGTGCCAGCGAAGGTCAAAGACGGAGCAAATGATGAATGCTTTAGTGATCGGTGTGTTAGCTCCTCTGGCTGCATGTTAAACCGAGGTCTGTGGTTAATATGCGATACAAACGTCTGCAGCGTTGCGTCTCGGTTCCTTCTTCCTTGTTTCACTGAGCGTTCTTGCATGGTAGATATGTCATTGCGTTAGTGTGTGCTCTTCAAAGTGTTTTCTGTGGCCAGCCAAAGATGGGCTCTTTCTATTTAAGTAACTTTAAAAGTACTAAAAGTTTCACCTTAGATTACATAAAGTGCGGTTTAACACCAACCCTAACACTTAGGACCTGCCTCTGGAGGCATGAGTCTGCTCCCAGTCAGCACGCTGCTCTGTGTCGTCCCTCGCGTTTTCATGTTATATCTGTGCTGTCACTCTCTCCTGGATTTATTCTCTCTCATGCAGAGATGATGAAGACAATCCTTTAAAAAAGCCACTTGGTGTTTGCTTACTATATCTGCTACCGTCACAAACAGCTCCGAGAGCAGAGTCTAACCTTTTGATCTGTAGGACTGCACACACAACTCACACGGGGGAGTGGAAATCTGGAGTCGCAGCAGGTTGATTTGCATTTAAGCTGTGTGATGAATATTCATGTGATTGGATGTAGTTGTCAGAGCTAGGAGCTGGGATTGGCCTGCATGTTTATTCATGAGGGAGGCTTTGGCTCTTTGAGAGCCTCATACAGATGCACTGTAAAGGAATGACTTATCAGGGCCAATCAATACCTATATTCAGCATCTTTGACCACATTATGCTGAATAAATACATCACATATGCGCCTGATTTAAACTAAGGCCATCAAAAATAAAATAGATGTTTGATTTTCAAAGTGGGAGTATGTTCCTTGAAAAGTTGTTTTTCCAAAGTTTTGTGTTAGCTTTGATGGTTTTGATCTTTGAGCAGATTATTTAATATTAATTACAAAGCACTGTTTTGTAGCTTTTATGCTGAAACCTCCAGAGATGCATTCAACTACACAACAAATGGCATATAGCATGTTTTCTGCAGGTGCTGGTATAAACTTTAGGCTGCATACATGTTATTCTAAAGTAATCATTCCAGAGCATCTCCAAATTCTGCACAGTTTGGTCTTTGGCACATGTGCCGTGACCGACCAGTATTAGAATAATAAGCAGTTTAAGGGTCCTCTTTCAGTATATAGGTGGTCCACACCATGGCTGATCACCAAAGTCCAATTCCACTGACGTGTGTCATGACTGTGTTAGGCTACAGTGCACGTACCCCGTCCTGCTTCAAGGGATAGTCTGGGCCGTGGTTTAGTTGAACTCACAGTGCGCTTGAACTGCAATAGCTATGTGCAGTCAAGCACAACTCGCTTCCTGAACCACAGCTGCCTCTGCTATAATCACTGTTAGCTATTTCATTCATTAATTGTTCTTTAAGGTATTCGAGAGGACCATATGATTCACACACTGGTGCAAAAAGTTTTGCCAAGATGAAACAACAAAATACATTAAAATTGCCAGGAAAGGAGTATTTATGTAACAGGTGTACAAACTGTATTGTGCACAGCGCGGTTGGTGCAGCCTGGGCTGGAGGCACAAGTGCATGTTTGTGTACATGCATTTCTGAAATAAATCAGTTCATAAAGGTGAAATGTTTAGCAAAACAAAATGGTCACAATCACTTATTAAGAGTAGTGCTAGTGTAGTGTGAGTGTAAGTGTAGTCCGATGTAGTGCGAGTGTAGTGTGAGTGTAGTGTAAGTGAGGTGTGAGTGTAGTGTGAGTGTAGTGTAAGTGAGGTGTGAGTGTAGTGTGAGTGTAGTGCGAGTGTAGTGCGAGAGTAGTGTGAGCGTAGTGTAAGTGTAGTGCGAGTGTAGTGTGAGTGTAGTGTGACTGTAGTTTGAGTGTAGTGTAAGTGAGGTGTGACTGTAGTCCAATGTAGTGTGAGTGTAAGTGTAGTGCGAGTGTAGTGGGAGTGCAGTGTAAGTGTAGTGTGTGTGTAGTGTAAGTGTAGTATGAGCGTAGTGTAAGTGTAGTGCGAGTCTAGTGCGAGTGTGAGTGTAGTGTGAGTGTAGTTTGAGTGTAGTCCAATGTAGTGCGACTGTAAATGTAGTGCGAGTGTAATACGAGTGCAGTGTAAGTGTAGTGTGAGTGTAGTGTGAGTGTAGTGTGAGCGTAGTGTGTGTGTAGTGTGAGCGTAGTGTGAGTGTAGTGCAAGTGTGACTGTAGTGTGAGTGTAGTGCGAGTGTGAGTGTAGTGCAAGTGTAGTGCAAGTGTAGTGCAAGTGTGAGTGTAGTGTAAGCGTAGTGTAAGTGTAGTGCGAATGTAGTGCGAGTGTGAGTGTAGTGTGAACGTAGTGTAAGTGTAGTGCGAGTGTGAGTGTAGTTTGAGTGCAGTGTAAGTGAGGTTTGAGAGTAGTGTGAGTGTAGTGCGAGTGTGAGTGTAGTTTGAGAGTAGTGTGAGTGTAGTGCGAGTGTGACTGTAGTGAGAGTGCAGTGTAAGTGTAGTGCGAGTGTAGTGCGAGTGTAGTGTGAGTGAGGTGTGAGAGTAGTGCGAGTGTAGTGTAAGTGAGGTGTGAGAGTAGTGTGAGTGTAGTGCGAGTGTGAGTGTAGTGTGAGTGTAGTTTGAGTATAGTGTAAGTGAGGTGTGAGAGTAGTGTGAGAGCAGTGTGAGTGTAGTGTGAGTGTAGTGCGAGTGTAGTGCGAGTGTGACTGTAGTGAGAGTGTAGTGTGAGCGTAGTGCGAGTGTAGTGCGAGTGTGACTGTAGTGAGAGTGCAGTGTAAGTGTAGTGCGAGTGTAGTGCGAGTGTAGTGTGAGTGAGGTGTGAGAGTAGTGCGAGTGTAGTGTGAGTGTAGTGTAAGTGAGGTGTGAGAGTAGTGTGAGTGTAGTGCGAGTGTGAGTGTAGTGTGAGTGTAGTTTGAGTATAGTGTAAGTGAGGTGTGAGTGTAGTGTGAGTGTAGTGTGAGTGTAGTGCGAGTGTAGTGCGAGTGTGACTGTAGTGTGACTGTAGTGTGAGTGTAGTGCGAGTGTAGTGCGAGTGTGACTGTAGTGAGAGTGTAGTGTGAGTGTAGTGTGAGTGTAGTGCGAGTGTGACTGTAGTGAGAGTGCAGTGTAAGTGTAGTGCGAGTGTGAGTGTAGTGTGAGCGTAGTGTAAGTGTAGTGTGAGTGTAGTGTGAGTGTGACTGTAGTGCGAGTGTGAGTGTAGTGTGAGCGTAGTGTAAGTGTAGTGTGAGCGTAGTGTGAGTGTAGTGTGAGTGTAGTGCAAGTGTGAGTGTAGTGCGAGTGTGAGTGTAGTTTGAGTGTATTGCGAGTGTAGTGCGAGTGTGACTGTAGTGAGAGTGCAGTGTAAGTGTAGTGCGAGTGTAGTGCGAGTGTAGTGTGAGTGAGGTGTGAGAGTAGTGCGAGTGTAGTGTGAGTGTAGTGTAAGTGAGGTGTGAGAGTAGTGTGAGTGTAGTGCGAGTGTGAGTGTAGTGTGAGTGTAGTTTGAGTATAGTGTAAGTGAGGTGTGAGTGTAGTGTGAGTGTAGTGTGAGTGTAGTGCGAGTGTAGTGCGAGTGTGACTGTAGTGTGACTGTAGTGTGAGTGTAGTGTGAGTGTAGTGCGAGTGTAGTGCGAGTGTGACTGTAGTGAGAGTGCAGTGTAAGTGTAGTGCGAGTGTGAGTGTAGTGTGAGCGTAGTGTAAGTGTAGTGTGAGTGTAGTGTGAGTGTGACTGTAGTGCGAGTGTAGTGCGAGTGTGAGTGTAGTGTGAGCGTAGTGTAAGTGTAGTGTGAGCGTAGTGTGAGTGTAGTGTGAGTGTAGTGCAAGTGTGAGTGTAGTGCGAGTGTGAGTGTAGTTTGAGTGTATTGCGAGTGTAGTGCGAGTGTGAGTGTAGTGTGAGCGTAGTGTAAGTGTAGTGTGAGCGTAGTGTAAGTGTAGTGCGAGAGTAGTGTGAGTGTAGTGCGAGTGTGAGTGTAGTGTGAGCGTAGTGTAAGTGTAGTCCAATGTAGTGCGAGTGTGAGTGTAGTGCGAGTGTAGTTTGACTGTAGTGTAAGTGAGGTGTGAGAGTAGTGTGAGTGTAGTGTAAGTGTAGTGCGAGTGTGAGTGTAGTGTGAGCGTAGTGTAAGTGTAGTGCGAGTGTAGTGCGAGTGTAGTTGCAGTGTAGTCCAATGTAGTGTGAGTGTAGTCCAATGTAGTGTGAGTGTAGTGTGAGTGTAGTGTGAGTGTAGTTTCAGTGTATTGTAAGTGAGGTGTGACTGTAGTGTAAGTGTAGTGTGAGTGTAGTCCAATGTAGTGCGAGTGTGAGTGTAGTGCGAGTGTAGTTTGAGTGTAGTGTAAGTGAGGTGTGAGAGTAGTGTAAGTGTAGTGTAAGCGTAGTGTGAGTGTAGTGCGAGTGTAGTGCGAGTGTGAGTGTAGTTTGAGTGTAGTGTAAGTGTAGTGTGAGAGTAGTGTAAGTGTAGTGTGAGTGTAGTGTGAGTGTAGTGTGAGTGTAGTGCGAGTGTGAGTGTAGTTTGAGTGTAGTGTAAGTGAGGTGTGACTGTAGTGTAAGTGTAGTGTGAGTGTAGTGTGAGTGTAGTTTGAGTGTAGTGTAAGTGAGGTGTGAGAGTAGTGTAAGTGTAGTGTGAGTGTAGTGTGAGTGTAGTGCGAGTGTAGTTTGAGTGTAGTGTAAGTGAGGTGTGAGAGTAGTGTGAGTGTAGTGTGAGTGTAGTGCGAGTGTGAGTGTAGTTTGAGTGTAGTGTAAGTGAGGTGTGACTGTAGTGTAAGTGTAGTGTGAGTGTAGTCCAATGTAGTGCGAGTGTAGTGTGAGTGTAGTGTAAGTGAGGTGTGAGAGTAGTGTAAGTGTAGTGCGAGTGTAGTGTGAGTGTAGTGCGAGTGTGAGTGTAGTTTGAGTATAGTGTAAGTGAGGTGTGAGAGTAGTGTGAGTGTAGTGCGAGTGTAGTGCGAGTGTGAGTGTAGTTTGAGTGTAGTGTAAGTGAGGTTTGAGAGTAGTGTGAGTGTAGTGCGAGTGTGAGTGTAGTTTGAGAGTAGTGTAAGTGTAGTGCGAGTGTAGTGTGAGTGTAGTGCGAGTGTGAGTGTAGTTTGAGTGCAGTGTAAGTGAGGTTTGAGAGTAGTGTGAGTGTAGTGCGAGTGTGAGTGTAGTTTGAGAGTAGTGTGAGTGTAGTGCGAGTGTGACTGTAGTGAGAGTGCAGTGTAAGTGTAGTGCGAGTGTAGTGCGAGTGTAGTGTGATTGAGGTGTGAGAGTAGTGCGAGTGTAGTGTGAGTGAGGTGTGAGAGTAGTGCGAGTGTAGTGTAAGTGAGGTGTGAGAGTAGTGTGAGTGTAGTGCGAGTGTGAGTGTAGTGTGAGTGTAGTTTGAGTGTAGTGTAAGTGAGGTGTGACTGTAGTGTAAGTGTAGTGTGAGAGTAGTCCAATGTAGTGCGAGTGTAGTGTGAGTGTAGTGCGAGTGTGAGTGTAGTTTGAGTATAGTGTAAGTGAGGTGTGAGAGTAGTGTGAGTGTAGTGCGAGTGTAGTGCGAGTGTGAGTGTAGTTTGAGTGTAGTGTAAGTGAGGTTTGAGAGTAGTGTGAGTGTAGTGCGAGTGTGAGTGTAGTTTGAGAGTAGTGTAAGTGTAGTGCGAGTGTAGTGTGAGTGTAGTGCGAGTGTGAGTGTAGTTTGAGTGCAGTGTAAGTGAGGTTTGAGAGTAGTGTGAGTGTAGTGCGAGTGTGAGTGTAGTTTGAGAGTAGTGTGAGTGTAGTGCGAGTGTGACTGTAGTGAGAGTGCAGTGTAAGTGTAGTGCGAGTGTAGTGCGAGTGTAGTGTGAGTGAGGTGTGAGAGTAGTGCGAGTGTAGTGTGAGTGTAGTGTAAGTGAGGTGTGAGAGTAGTGTGAGTGTAGTGCGAGTGTGAGTGTAGTGTGAGTGTAGTTTGAGTATAGTGTAAGTGAGGTGTGAGAGTAGTGTGAGAGTAGTGTGAGTGTAGTGTGAGTGTAGTGCGAGTGTAGTGCGAGTGTGACTGTAGTGAGAGTGTAGTGTGAGTGTAGTGCGAGTGTAGTGCGAGTGTAGTGCGAGTGTGACTGTAGTGAGAGTGTAGTGTGAGTGTAGTGTGAGTGTAGTGCGAGTGTGACTGTAGTGAGAGTGCAGTGTAAGTGTAGTGCGAGTGTAGTGCGAGTGTAGTGTAAGTGTAGTGTGAGAGTAGTGCGAGTGTAGTGTGAGTGTAGTGTAAGTGAGGTGTGAGAGTAGTGTGAGTGTAGTGCGAGTGTGAGTGTAGTGTGAGTGTAGTTTGAGTATAGTGTAAGTGAGGTGTGAGAGTAGTGTGAGTGTAGTGCGAGTGTAGTGCGAGTGTGACTGTAGTGTGAGTGTAGTGCGAGTGTAGTGCGAGTGTAGTGTGAGTGTAGTGTAAGTGAGGTGTGAGAGTAGTGTGAGTGTAGTGCGAGTGTGAGTGTAGTGTGAGTGTAGTTTGAGTATAGTGTAAGTGAGGTGTGAGAGTAGTGTGAGTGTAGTGCGAGTGTAGTGCGAGTGTGACTGTAGTGTGAGTGTAGTGCGAGTGTAGTGCGAGTGTAGTGAGAGTGTAGTTTGAGTGTAGTTTGAGTGCAGTGTGACTGTAGTGAGAGTGTAGTGAGAGTGTGAGCATGTGTCCTGACTTTAGGGACAATCAAAAGGCCAGTACCAGAGGACCTCAGGGTCCGCGAGGGTTCATATGGTAAAAGCAGATGTGAGCGATAAGAAGACCATTAAGACCATTAAGACATTTAAAAACCAATAAAAGAACTTTAAAATCCTGAAACACACGGGGAGCCAATGCAGCGATTCTATCAAAGGCTGCGCTTAGATCCAGCGGCACCAGGACTGAGAGCTTTTGGGAGTCCCAGTTACATCTAAGATCATTTAAAACCTTTAGGAGAGCCGTCTCTGTGCTGTGGTTCACCCTAAATCCAGACTGGAATATCTCCAGGATCTGTCTATCATTGAGAAAATCAGTAATCTGAGTAAAAACAAGTTTTTCTAAGACTTTACTTAAAAATGGTAAGTTGGATACAGGTCTGTATTAAAGTCATTACAATCCAAACTGCTCTTCTTCAGAAGGGGCCTCACCACCGCCGTTTTAAAGGCAGCAGGGAAGACACCCAACTGAAGAGAGCAATTCATCATGTATAAAAGCTCAGCCTCAAAAAATCCATAAAGTGAAGAGGGGATAAAATATCAGATCTGATGGCGCTGACTTTTCCCCTGAAGTGGTCTGCAAACTGCTCACAGAGCGAGTCTGTGGGCTTCTTTGGGAGCTGTTAAAATCAGGGTTAAATAAATGATCTATGGTGGAAAAGAGGACCTTGGGATTATTAATGTATTATTGTACATTTTAAGTTGCTCGCAAAGTATTTGATAGTTAATTACATTTTTATTTTTCCTGCATCTCCTTTCTCCTGCCCTGCATTTTCTTTTGAGTGTTTTGACTTCTTCGTTTCTCCAGGGTGATGCATGTTTTACGTTAATCTTTTTGGTGGTGAGTGGAGCAACGGAGTCAAGGCTTTTCTTCAGTTTGCTGTTAAAATGATTAAAAATAAAATCACAGGGTGCAGGTAGAATCACAGGGGGGCATTCGTCTAAAACCCTGGTAAAATTTGCAGCCACTTCAGAGGTTAGATAGCGCCTCCTCACAGTTCGCACCGCTGAATAAAACCGGTGATGTTAAAAAACACACAGTAGTGGTCAGAGACAGCCAAGCCAACAACAGAGGACACGCTGGTGGACAGCCCATGGGTGATGACCAGGTCCAGAGTGTGTCCTATGTTGTGAGTCGGCTGCGTGATGTGCTGGGTAAAATCCAAACAGTGAAGAATGTTTAAGAATTCTTTTGTTGCAGGGTCAGAAGGATTATCTGTGTGCAAGTTAAAGTCACCGGTTAGAATTATCATGTTATATTTTGAATGTATGTTTGTTAAAAATTCAGAGAATTCCTTGATGAAAGCAGCGCTGTCTTTAGGTGGTCTGTAAACTGTGACAGATAAAACTGGAGGGCTGCTGAAAACAATAGCGTGGAATTCAAAAGTGGTAAAATGATCAAATCAAATGTGATTGGAGGTGAGTGTGTTGTTGGCCAAAGATGCAGTCCCACCACCTCTCTCACCACTTCTAATAGAAAAAGAGAAATTTGAATTTGGTGGGGAGGCCTCAGTGAGAACAACTGGTGCATCCGAGCCCAGCCATGTTTCAGTTAAAATAAACAGTCAAGTTTATTAAAATCATAGTTTGAATTCAGATGAGCCATTCCACATTAATGGTGTACAAAACAGTGACAGCTACCCAGTTGTGTTCACGAGGCTCCGCCTACGACAGCCGTAATGCTCCAACAATCCATCAAGCGGTGCGGCTTCGTAGCTCAGCAAAGTCGTACTGAAACATTTGACAGATTTTCGAGCGCCGTGCACATAAAATCGCTTCGAGGTCAGTAAACACAACCAGAGTTCATACATAAGGCACACGGGATTATAAGGGGCTCTGTCGACTTTCAGAAAAATCAAAGGATTGATTTTAAGTGCGCCGTATTTTCCAAACAACACGGTAATAACGACGGCCCGCTAGCATGCGCTACCAAAAATAGTGCTTTGTTGTGTATCTGATGGACGAAGCTAAACCAGTTCCACACCACTGAAGCTGCAGCATTTTTACAAACCAGTTCTGGTTCATGGTTTCATTCAACGATCCGCTCTCACCCTCCTCATTCTGCGTCGCTGCCATGATTTTTCTGCCGTGTGCGTATGAAAACAAAGGCACGTTTTACCCATATTCTATCACGATATTTCACTTTCTTATCGTTGCCCAGCATTATACCGGTATTACCGTGAGCGGTGGCCCAGCCCTAGCTGTAAAAGCAGTGTGGGACTGTTTGATGCACTGAGACTGGAATATTGCTTTCAGGTTATTGTGACATTTTTTTCCAAAGTACACAGTAAATATTTGTCACAATGTGACAAAATGTCAGAATCACTGTTAGAAGAGCTGCGTGGGAGAACCATTCCTGTTATAAATATAATAATAATTCATATTTTGTGTAAAGTCTTTTGTGATTTATGGTTGCCTGAAGTCTGGGGTCCATAGAAACCCATTAGGCTCCTTGCGTCTTTGCTGTGAAACACAGCAGGTAGACTGCAGTTTAATCAGACTGAGAACAGGTGACTCAGCCAAGTTATTCCACCTTAAAAGCTCTTTGGTTGTTTTATCCATTTGTTTAGGATCACTGCCCAGCTGACCAATGAAATGTGCTCCAATAAGGTTTTATGCCTTTGAATTAATGTGTACAAACACAACGCTTCTGTATAATTCTGCATTCATTCAGCTGATTGCTTTTGTGGGTGTGGGATATCCACTGGCAGCCATGCATGCCCAAACCACAACCTAGCCTTAGTGGTTCTGTTTTTTGTTATGGGGTTTGTGCGTGTGCTGCATCCTCAAAGGTTCGAGCCTGAAGTCTTCACTTGATCTTTAACAAAGAAACATGTCTGTCTAAATCCTGCACAGCAGTCTTGAATTACTCTGCAGCCATAAAAGGGATTTTCTTCACCACGCAGGGTTTGTCCTCATCCATACACGTGTACGACTCTGCTGCAATCTTATTTAACATTTTCTAGTTTAGCAGTTTTCACCAGTTTTGTCAGATTGTTGGCAAATCGTTCGACCTCTCGGCGACACAGTTGTACTTTTTAGCCCCTGCAAGATAAAACTGATATAAGATTGCACGGTAACAGCATTCAATCTAAACTGCGTGTGAGCTCTTTGTTCATAAAGTGACTCACAGGGGCCTGAGATCCATTTGTTAGCTCAGCTCCATGCTATACGTGCACTTGTGCTTCCTTTAACCTTGTGGGCTGTTTCGTTTATCTCCTGAGGTCTCTCAGAGCACTAAACCCTCGTAATTAGTCTCAGTGGAAGGAAGCAGTTTATTACCGTCTTCACCTGTCTGTAATAAAAGTTGTGTGTGCATGTTTGTGTGTCTGTGTATAGTTGCGAGCCCACGCAGTGGACCTGAATGGGAATCAGGTGGAGAACCCCATCGACATCGTCATTAATGTCATCGACCAGAACGACAACAGACCAGAGTTCACTCACAGCATCTTTAATGGCTCCGTGCCCGAGGGATCCAAGCCTGGTACCAACACACACACACACACACACACACACACACACACACACACACACACACACACACACACACACACACACACACACACACACACACACACACACACAACCTTTGGATTACATCATTCCTTCCCTGGCATATGTGTGCTGACTTGCTGTGTGCTTCCCTGCAGGATCCTTCGTGATGACGGTGACAGCAGTGGACAAGGATGATCCAAAAACTGCCAACGGGATGCTGAGATATAAAATCCTTTCCCAGAATCCCCAGAGCCCCTCCTCCAACATGTTTACCATTAACAACAAGACTGGTGACATCATCACTGTGGCGGCAGGCCTTGATCGGGAGGTGTGTGTGTGTTAAATGTGGACATTTTCTAACGCTCATATCTGAATCCATATGGAGCAGCTGCGTCTCGGCCTGAGAGTGTGTGTCCAGCCTGCAGCATAAAGACAGCTTTTTAAAGTCTTACGTCAGTAGAGCTGAATCCCATCTGTCTGAGGCCGTGCTATCTGCACGCCAGCATTAATAGTCACTGATGAGGTCTGTTTTTAGAGGTACCTACTGTTCTCACTCAGCGCTGTATTTTAGCTCGTCTGTGACTCGCAGGTCAGATTAACCCTGTTTACCTTAAAAAAGCAGGTGAGCTGAGTTATCAACAGCCAGACCTGCATGGCTGAGATACCTCTATCTGTAGCACCCACCGTCACTGATATTAGTTATTAACCCTGTAAGACCCAACCCATCGCAACATAACCAGAAAATTCAGATTTTTTGGAACTGAGACATTTATTAACCCTTATAACAAATTCACACCATTTTTTTGCTCTATCATGTTGTGGAGTATATATTTCTGTTATATATTTATTATATATTTTTGTGTCGCATTTGAAACATTGTTGTTAACAAAAAGTTTCCAAAAGAAGAAGCAGAGGTCTGTTTTTCTCTGTGATGTGACTGCTGGGGAGGCTGTTCCAGTGTTTCCGAGCTGCAACTGGAACTTTAAACTGAAGCTTCTGACCTAATCAAGCTGCACGGGGCAAAAAGCTGCAACAGCTATGATCTGGAACCAGAAGCCGTCATCGTCAGTGCAACCAAATCACAGCAGCTGCACCTTCAGATGCAACAATGAGGAGCAAACATCTAAATGCAAACATGAAAAGTGCTGAAATGACACACATGTATAAAATGTAGCACGATAAGCTAATGGAGGCATTTCAGAAGGAAGCCCCACAAACAGTGAACTGCTCTGGGAGCCGGTGTAAGGAAGCCAGGCAGGGTCGCAGCTGCGTCTCCAACCAGCTCTAATTCTTGTGATGTTCGTGCCTCACTGAGTCCAACGTGGAGCAGAAACAGTCTGGATGTGATAAAATCTTGAATCGTAGTTCCATCGTAGCTAAAAGTCATAGTTGCAAAATCTGCACGTTTGATATAAGAAGCAAAACTAATAGTTTAACTGGAGGGCAAACTGAATCTGGGCACACGGGGGATTCATCAATCAGCGCTAAAGCTGCAGCTGCTATTATAGTACAAAAAAGCCTGCAGTAACTGACAAAGTAATCTGCACTCGTCTTTTGTCCACAGTCAATCAACCAAACTTTATTTGTGTGGCAGCTTTGGTGCAGGTTGCTCTTTCATAGGTGACTGACGAGCTGATAATGAGATAACACAGACAGCGTAATAATAGAGAGCAATTAAAAACAGAATAAAAGCATCATCACAGAAAAGGGAAAATGTGCCGTAAACAACGACCGAAGATTTTAAAAGCCTGAAAAATAGCAGAAAAATCCAACTTTGCACAAAGAAGAAAATGGCAGATGAAGTAAACAAGGTCAACAAGCCATGATGAGGTCGAATGAAGTGTACATGTGAAGATCTCAGCAGCTTAAAAGTCTCCATCACTTTTTACACTTTATGCTTTTTAAATGTCTAAACATCGTCTCTGTCAGGTGGTCTGCAGCTCAGTCACAGTGTTGTCATAGAGCAGCGGCTTCTGTAATTAAGGCCTGACGTGCATTAGCAATCAGTCTTAGAAAAAGGATCAGCAGTGGGCTGCCCTAAAATGGGATGATTGTGCTCTGGAAAGCAGAAACGGTCTTACATTAGCACGGAGTGTGAACCACTCATCATGTCTCGGAACATTATTTTTAAGTAGCACTGACTAAATCATCAGCTGTAATGGTGATTAGACAAAATGACAGTCCCCTTGTCAAACGGTTTTAATTAGATTTATTTCCAAGTCATACAATGCGCAGCGGGACACTTCAGTCTGCAGAATAAGTGACGCTTTCTGTTCTGTGATTCCAGAAAGTCACGCAGTACACCCTGATCATCCAGGCCACGGACATGGAGGGGAATCCCACCTACGGCCTTTCCAACACTGCCACCACCGTCATCAGGATCACTGATGTCAATGACAATGCTCCAGAGTTCACCACAGAGACAGTAGGTGCACACACACACACACACACACACACACACACACACACACACACACACACACACAGCGTGCTGGCTCTGCATCAGCAAACGGGCGAGGCAGCGTCGTCTGAACGACACTAAAGCTCTCTGAGCTTTTATTGGCAGCAGGCAGATGGTGGAGGAGTGAAAAGCCAATGAAACATCCAATATGTTTATCCTCCTCAGTAAAGCTGAACAGGCTGGACAGGAAGGAGCAGTGTTTGTGGAGATGTGCTCTTTATTCTCAGATATACTGCGCTCGGCTCTGCGTGACAGGGAACTGTTTGCAGTGGCGAAGCATTGTTTGTTTGTGATGTTCACCACAGCTTTGTGTAGTGTGGAGTCATCCAGTCTCTGCTCTTTCAGTTCTTCGGAGAGGTTCACGAGAACAGGGTGAACGTGATCGTGGCTAACCTGACCGTGACCGACAAAGACCAGCCTCACACTCCGGCCTGGAGCGCCGTGTACCGCATCATCGCCGGGGACCCCACGGGACGCTTCTCCATCCCCACTGACCCCACCACCAACGAGGGCCTCCTCACCGTGGTCAAGGTGAGGTTTGGATGTGCACAACATGCACACGAGAATAAAACGCTAACTCTCGAGACTTGCCTGGCGAGTAATGTTCTCACAGAGCGATCTAAAAGCAGCAGCTGTGCTCGACTCTCAGTGTGGTCGGTTTGTAACATCCAGAGAGCAGAAGATCCCTGTGATCGCGATGTTTATACTGTCTGACATGTTCCAGAGAAACACGATGAGATGATGCTTAAGGTTGCACGTGCTGAATGTCCTTGACGTCGGGCATCATTGTCGTCCTTCGCTTTGTCTGTGCAGCCCATAGATTACGAGAGCACCCGTTCCTTCATGCTGACTGTGGAAGCGGAGAACGAGGTCACGCTGGTCCGCGGCATCCACTTGCCTCGTCAGTCCACGGCAACCGTCTCTGTTCGAATCCTGGATCTGAACGAGAGCCCGGAGTTTCGCCCAAACCCGAAATCCATGCGACTGGAGGAGGGTCTGTCGGCCGGGTCCATGCTCACCACTTTCACTGCGCAGGACCCCGACCGCTACATGAGACAAACTATCAGGTCAGAAACTCCTGGAAGCTCTTCAGAAACCTTTCATTTGTGCCAGTGAGGTCGAACTACAGCACTAAAACAATCCTTCAATATATAATTACAGTTTGTAATGCAACAATAAACTGTTGAGCAGGTTTGAGTAGAGACGTGAATGTATGCGTCAATGCATTTTGATAAGAAGAACATTTAAATATGTGGAGCCTTTTCACTATTTAAATTAGTCTCACATCTATTAGAATAATCAGCGACTGTCATTGAAAAATGTGCCACTGAAAGGAAATTAAAATCTGAGTAGAATGTAATTCACCCTCCAACATTTACCTATTCTTCTACATTTATTCAGTGCACGTCTGCATGTCGATGGCGTGCTGTAGTGAGATTAAAGCAGAACCTGACGCGCTCATTCTTCACCTTGTTTTAGAGAAGATTCGTCGAGTGCGTCTCGTGTGAAACTGAGAATTTATAAAATGTGCACAATTCATGGAACGTTTCCAGTTGGACACAATCGTAGACTGAATCAGCACGTCTGTGCTGCTGTTTGCTCTGCTGCTGCTCGCATAGTCGTCGCAGAGACGTGGAGGGCGTGTTCATGTGAGAGAACAAAGGAGGCGCAGCCCTGCTTCTAGCCTTCTTCCTCAGTAATCATTTTACTTGTAAATACATCCAGAGTCCAAGCACAGCCATCATCTCGACCTCGCACACGCGTGTCTGTGTTTGCATATCTTTGTGGGACAACATGCCGTCCCGTCAGTTTGAAGGCCTAGTTGTAGTGTCAGGGTCAGGCTGTGGTTCGGCGTAGGCGTTCATTTGGAGAGAAAGCATCGTGTCCCCACACAGATATGAAAACGTGGTTTTTGTGTGTGAAATCAAAACCTCTGAGGTAATTTGATGATGCAGATTTCAGAATTATAGGTTGAACACTGTGTGAAGATTTACCAACTTTAACAGCTTTTGTGAAACAGCTCTTGCTCAGTGACGCGCACCAGCCAGCGTAGCGCTCAGCGAGCAACAACTCTGAGTTTCCACATGACAGACGTTATGTTACTGTCTCAGCATGAGGTTTGTGAGGCATTAGGAATGTGACCATTGTCAGCGTGAGCAGCTGCTCCTCCTCTGTGACAGTTTTCATTTTCTTCTGCTGGTCAGGTTTCATTTTAAACGCATTAAGAGACTTGCATCTTCCATCTCAGGCCACTTTGCCGTCCCCGTTTTCATATAAAAGCTAGATTTTGTTATGAGTGCAGATGCAGGTTTCAGATGCTGCAGCACTCATCCAAACGCTCAGCACAGCAGAAAGCCTGCAGGACTGATGCTTTTGTCCCGATCCTTCTTTCTTTTACATCCCACTATTTGTTTCTAAATGTAGTGCTGAAGTCTTTGTAGCCTAGCAACAGCCAATAGTGGACGCACACTGTGCTCACAAAAACACGCACACACACACACAGCGAGTTGTGTGTGGAGTGGCCCAGCAGAACGTTTTTGCTTTTGTTGCTCTCTGTTGTGCGCGTGCTCCTCGATTAGTCATCTGTGCTGCTCTCCGTTTTATCTCGCCAGTTACGAACATACCAAATGGATCGTGTTCCCTTTCATGCCTGCTTCACGGTGACTTTTTGGCTGACCTGTTTTCATTTGTTGAAGCTGTGCCGTTTGATCCATGTGCAGTGTTTGAAAGATGACTTTATGCTAACAGCAATGCAGATGCATGACTCGAGTCTCTTACATGAATTCATTTCATCAACAATTTGCAGGAAGTTGCAGAGCTTTTATTGGTCTCTCCTTGGTTGTTTCCAGTTCCAGTAAATATAGCATTCTTTCACTAACAGTCGTTCTTTATCGTTTTTAAGAGAGTTAACGTTTGAATTCATCCCTGAGAGTAAATGAATGAGTTGTGGCTGCCTTGAGAGAGCGTGCCGCAGTCCCCATACATCAGCTCCCAGTGGCTGCTCGGCGTGCAGCCAGGGAAGCAGATAAAGAGGCCTCTCTGTGGTGGCTTCTCATGCTGGCTCTCTCTCACCGAACACAGGTACTCCAAGATGTATGACCCTGCCAACTGGCTGGAGATTAACCCGGCTAACGGACAGATTTCCACCATCGCCATTCTTGACCGAGAGTCTCCATATATCAAGAACAACCACTACAACGTTACCTTCATGGCATCTGATAACGGTGAGACACACAGGCTGCGCTGCTGTCCGGCAGTAACCCATCCCCCACATACAGAGGTGGATTGTGTTCACTGTGCCTCAGTGCTCTTTCATTAACTGCACTAGTGCTGCTTCACTGTGGAGTCAGTGTCACAGTGCAGCTCCTGGTGCAGGAAGTGCTACATGGAAACAGCCACGAGCTGCTGTTTGATATTTAAGTAACAAAGCTAACGATACAAACTGTTAACATAGCAGGTTTTTGGCATCACTGATGACATGGTTTTGTTGAATTGTGTAAAATAAATAACTGCTGGAGAACATTACAGTGGTTAAACCACTAATATAACTAACCTGCTAGTATAAAAAGGCTTCCATCTTCCTTATCTTGATAACTACAGTCGGTAGCACAAGTCTGTCACACTCAAACCCCCCAAAACCAGTGTTCCCACTACTGAGTATGTAGGAAGTGCACGCTATGTTCCTCGATGGTGTAGTCGGAGCAGTCACAAAGACTGATGCCAGAGCTAGGACCCACTTTTTAAGCAAACTTGGTTGCAAAGAGGGCGCTGCATCAAAAACTTTATGATTGCTCTGGTTGCCTGCAGTTTGCATCTAGTTTGCATGAAGTTTGCATGTTTGTGTCCAAACATTCACTAACTGCTACACACTCCTGGGAAAGGTGCAACACAAAAACCAAAGATGAAAAATGTTCAAGTTCAGAGTGAAAATGGTTTGAATTTGGTTCACACAGCTTCTGTTCACAGTTACCTCTCAGGGAAGAGTTGGCGAGTGTTTGGGAATAAATCAGATGTTCCATGCAAACGACGTGACAGCGACCACAGTACTCAGAGGCGGTTTTTCCCAGCAGGTCAGGGAATATACATTTCTCCCAGATGGAGGAAGACCTCAGTAGGCTGCATGGGTACATCCCAGTGACGAGGATACTCACTAATTAGTGTAAGCAGCTGAAGCTGTTTCTTCAGGTGAACTGTGGGCAACTGTTGTCTATGCACAGGGCAGTGGATTCACTGGACTAACACCAGCTACTGCTACATAGGCACAGATGGCTGCAGCTGGGCATCAGCAGATTAGCCAACAGGTTAAAGAGCATGAAAATCAGCTGCACCCATCTGTCACGAACCGAATGAATACGTCGAAGAATAAACTTTAATATGGTCAGGTGCACTATTTATTAGAAGAGCACAGTTTTATGGAGGAAATTCAAACCCAGGCTACAAACAGGTTTATTTCTGCTGTAAAGTTGGCTAGTTTCACGCGGGGACTGATTCACTTTTAAAGCCACTTGAGGGACAGACCGCGTGTTTTGGCACTTCTTGCTGAAGTAATCTTGTATTTGATTCATCATAGTTACTGTTTCTCAAACATCAGGCCAGCAGGATGCCCAGTCACATACAGAGCCTGTGAAACTGCTTCAGCATGCTGCCCGTGGTTTACAGAGTTCGGCCTTGTCCTGCGGTGGACACACATCTTCCCCTGTGAGCAACAGATTGTTCCATCTTTATTCAATTATGCTTCACCTCTTGTAGGACTACACAGACGGTCTTGTGGACACAGGACTCTCATTGATTACTAATGGAGATGTTTTCCTGCCTATTTAGTGCACGATTTCCAAAGTCTCCCTTTTGTTTCTGATCACAGTTGTTCTTTATAGCCACAGAAAAGAGAGAAAAGAGGATTCTCTATTCAAAGTGGGAAATTGTTGAAGGGGAATGTCATTCAGCAGCAGCTCAGTCCATGCAGTCCACCATAGACCCCTCTGCACAGAGAAGCCGCTGTGCTCCAGCTTCCTGCTAACTGACTGTCTTAGCACTTTCTCTGCCCTTGTCTCACACACACACACACACGCACACACACACACACACACGCACACACACACACACACACACACATGCACAAAAAGCCCAAACACAGAGACAAACACACAAGCTTGTGCTGCAGTCTGCAGTGTTGGTGGTCACCGTATGTGCACGACCACCAGCTGTTGTTGAACACACTGTAGCTCCTGCTGTGTTCAGTACATTTTTAATCACTGATTAATCAAAGTAAACAATGGCGTATCGTCATGTGTCTCCACACGTTGCTCTGAGCTTCGCGGATCGTTGAGGAGTGTTTAGTCAGACTGGAAGTAAGGACTTGTGGAGGCCTGTTCCCCACAGTGTCACATTAAGCAGCAGTGTAATAAAAGAACACGGCCGGGCCAACATTGAGGCTCACTCATGTGTTTGATTTGTTTTTGCTCACAATGAAGTTTAATGGCACAAAGAGAGAATATACATGCAGGTGATTCAACACCTCTCACTGCTCCACAATCTGCACATGTGCAGTGCTGCATGCACTTTGTTTTAAACTGCATGCGCCAGCACAGTCCTCTGCAAAGTAATATGTCTGATTTATTACAGGAAGCATCATTAGAGTTATTATGTGACTAATATTTCTGTTATTTAGTTTTAGTTGGGCTTTGCAGAGGAAATTGTTCCCACCATGTTTCCTTTGCTTCATGTGGGAAAGGAAAATGAAAAAATCTGCAGATTTCATTTACTTTCCGTGCTGGTTTGCAGGTACCCCCCCTGCCAGTGGGACAGGCACCCTTCAGATTTACCTGACTGACATAAATGACAATGCGCCTCACGTGTTCCCGCCGGAGGTGGAAATGTGTGAGAGGCCGGAGCCCAATGCTCTCAACCTCACAGCCAGCGACCCCGACCTGAGTCCCAATGCTGGACCCTTCGCCTTCGAGCTGGCCAATCGTCCCTCAGATGTACGTCGCAACTGGACTCTGCATCGCCTCAACGGTCAGTACTGCATAATGTTTCCGTTTTTCATTGCACTTTCATTCAGTCTGTCTGTGGGAGGAATTCTTCCAGGATTTCAAGTCGTGCAAATCTCTCAGTGTCAGTCAGAGATCGTGAGATAATGACAGTATCACTTTCCAATAAGCTTGAGAAATTCATTTGCTCTTTCGGTGCCCCGATGGTCCAGTTGTCTCTCTACATATGATAATGAGGCCCAGTAAAGGTCCACGCAATCAGAGCGGCACCCTGTGATGTTAGGCCAAGTCAGGCTGGAGTCACAGAGATGTCAGCGCTGCTGCCTCGGGGTTTGAAGACCGGCATTAGATGATCTAACACCTGATGTAGATGTCATTATTGTGCAGCCAGGTCGCTGCTCAGGTGGAGCTTCTCATCCTGCAGTGCTTGATCTCTCTCCACCTCTGCGGCCTCTTCTTGACTCGTATCATTAGCTGTATGAAAACATCTGTAACAGTTCATTGAGGAAAACTTTACAGTGTGGGCCTGAGCTCTTTTAGTTTTTATGTTTTTGTCGTTCATACATTTATACTGAGAAACACACAGTAGTGATGTGGCTCCAGCTCCAGTCTGCAGCTACAGTCCTTGTGTTGCTCTGCAGCTTTTCCACCTACTACAACCTCTACAGAGCTGTCACCAGCTGCAGTACATCACTGTGGAGTCAGAGTCCATCTGACAGCTGGACAGGAAACTGGAGTTCACCACAACAGTGACCTGCTCGGCTAACAGGGAGGAAATGTAAGACAGGAAGAAGCGGGCTAGCTGGTTAGCAGCAACTGAAGCTCTAAACCAAACTAAAGCATTTCAGACTGTAAAGTGTACTTGTTCTCTCCACCCAAGTGTCTGTGTAGCTTATCATACGTAGCATCATAGAGGGTCAAGTTTGCTTGTTTGTGTTATGCTAACGCCAACGTTAGCTCGCGTTGTCGTAGAGCATGTTGGTGTAATATGATGAAAGCTAGACTTAAACAACTATATAAATAGAAGCCTGTTGTATATGACGTGTGGGTGACTGGAGTTAGAATAGACCTGTCTATAATTAATGCACTCAAAGCCATCAGGCTCTGGACCAGTGAACATAAATACATTTTGTGCAGCAATTAAAACTCTTGTGACACATTTCAGGTATAAAACAAGCGTTTCATCTTTGGAAACATGGTGCAGTTTATCGAGATACTTGCGATTTGCACATTAAACTGTCCGTTAGCACTGCTTTCAAACCATTTGGTCTCTGTTAAGAAACACAGTATAAAGAGGAAAAATCATCATCTTTCTCCTCTTAGCTAAGAGCTCCATCTCACAGTCAGCCCCTGCTTGCTGCACTCTGAATCAAATGTGTGCACTTGCACTTTGTGGCTGGCACTATTTAGAAATAAACATTTTATTCTCCTTTTGACTTAAGTAGTTCAGTAACACAGCACTAAATGAGTTCAAGCCTCGGGTGAAATGTTCTGTTTGGATCCTTGAAAGTAGGTAAGAGGAAGATGCATGAAACTCTTCTCTTTATTTACTGTGGAAGGCTTTTTGCAAAGGAAAAAAGTAAAAACATTTGTTGTTAGTTTGCTACCATAGTTGATCAGCTGGAAACGTTCCCTGTAACCACCTCCAGGAGTCGGGGACAGCGACTCATCTGTATCCATCCCTGTGTCATCGTAGGTGAGCATGCCCAGCTTCGACTGCGGATAGGCTTCCTGGCCAGCGGGCTCTACGAGGTTCCCATCACAATAACAGACTCTGGCAACTTGCCCATGTCCAACACATCCTACCTGAGGGTCAAAGTGTGTCAGTGTGATCACCATGGAGACTGTGTGGACATGGAGCGGATCATCGCAGCTGGACTGGGCACCGGAGCGATCATCGCCATCCTCATCTGCATCATCATCCTGTTAGGTGAGCCCTTACAGCCCGATTCTGTCACGCACACACACACACACACACACTCACACGCTCACACACACACACACACACGCACACTCACACACACACACACACACGCACACACGCACACTCACACGCTCACACACACACTCACACACTCACACTCACACGCTCACACACACACACACTCACACACGCACACACACACACTCACACGCTCACACACACACACACGCACACTCACACGCTCACGCACACTCACACGCTCACACACGCACACACACACACACACACACACACGCGCACACACTCACACACACGCGCACACACACTCACACACACACACAGACACACACACACACACGCGCACACACACACACACGCACACACACACTCACACACACGCACACACTCACACACGCACACACGCACACTCACACGCTCACACACACACACACGCACACTCACACGCTCACACACTCACACACACACACACTCACACACACACACACTCACACACTCACACGCGCACACACACTCACACACTCACACGCACACACACTCACACACACACACACTCACACACTCACACGCGCACACACACTCACACACACACATACTCGCTTAAGTCCCGTTTGGGGTCGCATATCTTAACTCCCCCCCTTTGGGGACACCACTTTCTGTATGGTTTAGAAGCAAGCTGGCAACTCAGTTTTACTCCTCCAAGACCACAGAAATAAAAAATCACTTGAGATTTTAATTTTAAGCAACTTTTGTCCAGACAGTATTTTTACCTTCCCATTGGGGACTTGGAATGTTTAATGTCCCCTTTGGGGTCTTCAGCGATACACAGATAAAAAAAACTATTTTATGCCACTTTTGGGGACCTTACTTCCATTTGGGGTCTTCGGCGACACACACATACACAAACTATTTTATGCCACTTTTGGGGACCTTACTTCCATTCGGGGTCTTCAGCAATACACACATACACAAGTTATTTTATGTCAGTTTTGGGGACCATACTTCCCTTAAAGGCAATTCCTTCAAAGTACAATGTAATGTTAACTACCCAATCTAACAATAATCTAAACAATAATTAAGGTCTCTATTTATCTTGAAGAAATCAAAACTATGTCCAATGTCTCGGCCACAGAACAATTTAAATTTTTGACTGCATTTATTACTACTGTGTTGTTTTGGGAGTTTATATGCACATCATTAATGCAGAGAAACTTGGATAAAAAAAAATCATCTGTACTATTGAGTGTTTGTTACCAGCAAATTGTAAGGCAAGAACTTTGCTTCCAAATATGTTCACTGGGAAGAAGTCCCTGGTCCCCTGTCTTCATCTTGATCCGTTTTCTTGTTCTATTGTGTTTTTGTTGGCTCCATACCTGACAGAAGAGACTCAATCTCATTGCTTGAGGAATCTGGATTTTGCAGATCAATTTTTTTTTTACATTTCAGGCATTTCTCATGATGCTGCTTCAGCTTGGTTAGTCTTGAGTAGATAAACATCAGTTAAATAGGCAAACATTAGACAGTTAAACTAGTTTTTATATTCTATTTAAACTAAAAGAAATTTCTAATTTCACCTATGAATTGTTAACACAGATAATTTGAACACAATTACCAAGAGTTCATTTGATTTTCAGAAACTATCCAAACCTATCATAAAAGATTTAATTTAATTATTAATAAACACACTACTTTAACCTACATTAGAAGCAATCAAAATATCCTTTACATCAGGGCACCAATAAGTACAGTATTAAAGATCTGTGAGTGATAAGACAAGCTGTACGATTTTAGAATGGATATCTTAATTTTAGTTTTCACTGATGTTACGAGTAGATTTAACATGAATAACAAATAGACAAGCGACAATTAAAAACTGCCAAAGAAGATGACTCTTATGACTTCCGGGGACATTTCTAACAAAAATGCACTGCGTTAACCTGAATGAGGACAATCAAAAGGATATACATAAATGAAATTGAATTGATATAGTACCAGAGTACAGTGATCATTAACTGATCGTCATTAACGATCAGTGACCATTAACGGTTTTGTCACTGATCTCAAGGGTAGATTAATACTAAATACAGAAATATACCTCCATTTAAAAATTGCAAAAACATATGCAACAATAGTTATTGGTATACCTGACTCTTATGACTTTTGGGGACGTTTCTAACACAAAAACACTCCGCTTTAACGTAAATGGGGACATTCAATGGGAAACTTTCCTTAGGAAACTGGTTAATACAATAAACTCTGATTATTAAACATCTGCATATGTTAAGGTATGTGTAACTACTTTTCGGATGGATTTCTTTATCTTAGTCCTCATTCTGATTGGTATTTGTTCCGTATTTTTAAATCTTAGACATAGTGAAGGTTTTTTTTTTAACATAACCCTTGCTTGAGTGTGGGGATCATTGATAAATTGTTTACAGACTTCATGGATAGATTTATACTGAAAAAGGGACATGATACTATTTTTAGAAAAAAAAATCCCGCAACATATTCAACTATAGTCATTAGTATGCCATATGCTTATGACTTTTGGGGACGTTTCTAACACAAATACACTCCGCTTTAACCTAAATGGGGACATTCAATGGGAAACTTTCGTTAGGGAACTGGTTAATACAATGAACTCTGATTATTAAACATCTGCATATATTAAGATATGTGTAATGATTTGGGGGATGGATTGCTTTATCTTAGTCCTCATTCTGATTGGTATTTGTTCCATATTTTCAAATCTTAGACATAATGAAGGATTTTACAACAATAACCCTTACTTGAGTGAGGAGATCACTGATAAATTGTTTGTTGACTTTATAGGTAGATTTATACAGAAAAAAGGAACATGATAACATCTTTTAAAAAAAATCCCAAAGCATATCCAACTATAGTCATCAGAATGCCATATACTTATGACTTTTGGGGACGTTTCTAACACAAATACACTCCGCTTTAACCTAAATGGGGACATTCAATGAGAAACTTTCCTTAGGGAACTGGTAAATACAACGAACTCATTACACATACCTCAACATATGCATATGTTTCATAATGAAAACATAACCCTTGCTTGACTGTGGGGATCATTGATAAATTGTTTACAGACTTCATGGATAGATTTATACTGCAAAAAGGACATGATACTATTTTTAAAAAAATTACAAAGCATATCCAACTATAGTCATTAGTATGCCATATGCTTATGACTTTTGGGGACGTTTTTAACACAAATGATTTGGGGGATGGATTGCTTTAGCTTAGTCCTCATTCTGATTGGTATTTGTTCCATATTTTCATATCTTTGACATAATGAAGGATTTTACAACATAACTCTTGAGTGTGGTGATCACTGATAAATTGTTCTCGAACTTCATGTATTGAGTTATACTGAAAAAGGGACATGACACTATTTGTAAAAAACTATACAAAAACATATCTGACTATAGTCATAGGTACAGTGGGGCAAAAAAGTATTTAGTCAGCCACCGATTGTGCAAGTTCCCCCACTTAAAATGATGACAGAGGTCAGTAATTTGCACCAGAGGTACACTTCAACTGTGAGAGACAGAATGTGAAAAAAAAATCCATGAATTCACATGGTAGGATTTGTAAAGAATTTATTCGTAAATCAGGGTGGAAAATAAGTATTTGGTCACCTCAAACAAGGAAAATCTCTGGCTCTCACAGACCTGTAACGTCTTCTGTAAGAAGCTTTTCTGTCCCCCACTCGTTACCTGTATGAATGGCACCTGTTTGAACTCATCATCTGTATAAAAGACACCTGTCCACAGCCTCAAACAGTCAGACTCCAAACTCCGCCATGGCCAAGACCAAAGAGCTTTCGAAGGACACCAGGAAAAGTATTGTAGACCTGCACTAGACTGGGAAGAGTGAATCTACAATAGGCAAGCAGCTTGGTGTGAAAAAATCAACTGTGGGAGCAATCATCAGAAAATGGAAGACGTACAAGACCACTGATAATCTCCCTCGATCTGGGGCTCCACGCAAGATCTCATCCCGTGGGGTCAAAATGATCATGAGAACGGTGAGCAAAGATCCCAGAACCACCAGGACCTGGTGAATGACCTGCAGAGAGCTGGGACCAAAGTAACAAAGGTCACCATCAGTAACACACTACAACGGCAGGGAATCAAATCCCGCAGTGCCAGATGTGTTCCGCTGCTGAAGCCAGTGCATGTCCAGGCCCGTCTGAAGTTTGCCAGAGAGCACATGGATGATACAGCAGAGGATTGGGAGAATGTCATGTGGTCAGATGAAACCAAAGTAGAACTTTTTGGTATAAACTCAACTCGTCGTGTTTGGAGGAAGAAGAATACTGAGTTGCATCCCAAGAACACCATACCTACTGTGAAGCATGGGGGTGGAAACATCATGCTATGGGGCTGTTTTTCTGCCAAGGGGACAGGACGACTGATCCGTGTTAAGGACAGAATGAATGGGGCCATGTATCGTGAGATTTTGAGCCAAAACCTCCTTCCATCAGTGAGAACTTTGAAGATGAAACGAGGCTGGGTCTTCCAACATGACAATGATCCAAAACACACCGCCCGGGCAACAAAGGAGTGGCTCCGTAAGAAGCATTTGAAAGTCCTGGAGTGGCCTAGCCAGTCTCCAGACCTCAACCCCATAGAAAATCTGTGGCGGGAGTTGAAAGTCCGTGTTGCTCGGCGACAGCCCCAAAACATCACTGCTCTCGAGAAGATCTGCATGGAGGAATGGGCCAAAATACCAGCTACTGTGTGTGTGCAAACCTGGTAAAGACCTATAGTAAACGTTTGACCTCTGTTATTGCCAACAAAGGTTATGTTACAAAGTATTGAGTTGTATTTTTGTTATTGACCAAATACTTATTTTCCACCCTGATTTACGAATAAATTCTTTACAAATCCTACCATGTGGATTCATGGATTTTTTTTTCACATTCTGTCTCTCACAGTTGAAGTGTACCTCTGGTGCAAATTACTGACCTCTGTCATCATTTTAGGTGGGGGAACTTGCACAATCGGTGGCTGACTAAATACTTTTTTGCCCCACTGTATGCCGTACAGTATACTTATGACTTTGGGGGTTGTTTCTAACACAAATACACTCCTCTTTAACCTAAATGGGGACATTCAGTGGACAACTTTCCTTAGGGAACTGGTAAATACAATGAACTCTGATCATTAAACACATGCATATGTTAAGGTATGTGTAACTACTTTTCGGATTGATTTCTTTATCTTAGTCCTCATTCTGATTGGTATTTGTTCTGTATTTTTAAATCTTAGACATAATGAAGGGGTTGTTCTTTTTTTTAACATAACCCTTGCTAGAGTGTGGGGATCATTGATAAATTGTTTACAGACTTCATGGATAGATTTATACTGAAAAAGGGACATGATACTATTTTTAGAAAAAAAATCCCGCAACATATCCAACTATAGTCATTAGTATGCCATATGCTTATGACTTTTGGGGACGTTTCTAACACAAATACACTCCGCTTTAACCTAAATGGGGACATTCAATGGGAAACTTTCCTTAGGGAACTGGTTAATACAATGAACTCGGATTATTAAACATCTGCATATATTAAGATATGTGTAATGATTTGGGGGATGGATTGCTTTATCTTAGTCCTTATTCTGATTGGTAACTGTTCCATATTTTCAAATCTTAGACATAATGAAGGATTTTACAACAATAACCCTTACTTGAGTGAGGAGATCACTGATAAATTGTTTGTTGACTTTATAGGTAGATTTATACAGAAAAAAGGAACATGATAACATCTTTTTAAAAAAATCCCAAAGCATATCCAACTATAGTCATTAGAATGCCATAAACTTCTGACTTTTGGGGACGTTTCTAACACAAATACACTCCGCTTTAACCTAAATGGGGACATTCAATGAGAAACTTTCCTTAGGGAACTGGTAAATACAATGAACTCATTACACATACCTCAACATATGCATATGTTGAGGTATGTGTAATGATTTGGGGGATGGATTACTTTATCTTAATCCTCCTTCTGATTGGTATTTGTTCCATATTTTCATATCTTATAATGAAGGATTTTACAACATAACTCTTGAGTGTGGTGATCACTGATAAATTGTTCTCGAACTTCATGTATTGAGTTATACTGAAAAAGGGACATGACACTATTTGTAAAAAACAATACAAAAACATATCTGACTATAGTCATAGGTATGCCGTACAGTATACTTATGACTTTTGGGGATGTTTCTAACACAAATACACTCCTCTTTAACCTAAATGGGGACATTCAGTGGGAAACTTTCCTTAGGGAACTGGTAAATACAATGAACTCTGATCATTAAACACATGCATATGTTAAGGTATGTGTAACTACTTTTCGGATTGATTTCTTTATCTTAGTCCTCATTCTGATTGGTATTTGTTCTGTATTTTTAAATCTTAGACAATATGAAGGGGTTGTTCTTTCTTTTAACATAACCCTTGCTAGAGTGTGGGGATCATTGATAAATTGTTTACAGACTTCATGGATAGATTTATACTGAAAAAGGGACATGATACTATTTTTAGAAAAAAAATCCTGCAACATATCCAACTATAGTCATTAGTATGCCATATGCTTATGACTTTTGGGGACGTTTCTAACACAAATACACTCCTCTTTAACCTAAATGGGGACATTCAATGGGAAACTTTCCTTAGGGAACTGGTTAATACAATGAACTCGGATTATTAAACATCTGCATATATTAAGATATGTGTAATGATTTGGGGGATGGATTGCTTTATCTTAGTCCTCATTCTGATTGGTAACTGTTCCATATTTTCATATCTTTGACATAATGAAGGATTTTACAACATAACTCTTGAGTGTGGTGATCACTGATAAATTGTTCTCGAACTTCATGTATTGAGTTATACTGAAAAAGGGACATGACACTATTTGTAAAAAACAATACAAAAACATATCTGACTATAGTCATAGGTATGCCGTACAGTATACTTATGACTTTTGGGGATATTTCTAACAAATACACTCCTCTTTAACCTAAATGGGGACATTCAGTGGGAAACTTTCCTTAGGGAACTGGTAAATACAATGAACTCTGATCATTAAACACATGCATATGTTAAGGTATGTGTAACTACTTTTCAGATTGATTTCTTTATCTTAGTCCTCATTCTGATTGGTATTTGTTCTGTATTTTTAAATCTTAGACATAATGAAGGGGTTGTTCTTTTTTTTAACATAACCCTTGCTTGAGTGTGGGGATCATTGATAAATTGTTTACAGACTTCATGGATAGATTTATACTGAAAAAGGGACATGATACTATTTTTAGAAAAAAAATCCCGCAACATATCCAACTATAGTCTATGCCATATGCTTATGACTTTTGGGGACGTTTCTAACACAAATACACTCCGCTTTAACCTAAATGGGGACATTCAATGGGAAACTTTCGTTAGGGAACTGGTTAATACAATGAACTCTGATTATTAAACATCTGCATATATTAAGATATGTGTAATGATTTGGGGGATGGATTGCTTTATCTTAGTCCTCATTCTGATTGGTATTTGTTCCATATTTTCAAATCTTAGACATAATGAAGGATTTTACAAATATAACCCTTACTTGAGTGAGGAGATCACTGATAAATTGTTTGTTGACTTTATAGGTAGATTTATACAGAAAAAAGGAACATGATAACATCTTTTAAAAAAAATCCCAAAGCATATCCAACTATAGTCATTAGAATGCCATAAACTTCTGACTTTTGGGGACGTTTCTAACACAAATACACTCCGCTTTAACCTAAATGGGGACATTCAATGAGAAACTTTCCTTAGGGAACTGGTAAATACAATGAACTCATTACACATACCTCAACATATGCATATGTTTCATTATGAAACATATGCATATGTTGAGGTATGTGTAATGATTTGGGGGATGGATTACTTTATCTTAATCCTCCTTCTGATTGGTATTTGTTCCATATTTTCATATCTTATAATGAAGGATTTTACAACATAACTCTTGAGTGTGGTGATCACTGATAAATTGTTCTCGAACTTCATGTATTGAGTTATACTGAAAAAGGGACATGACACTATTTGTAAAAAACAATACAAAAACATATCTGACTATAGTCATAGGTATGCCGTACAGTATACTTATGACTTTTGGGGATGTTTCTAACACAAATACACTCCTCTTTAACCTAAATGGGGACATTCAGTGGGAAACTTTCCTTAGGGAACTGGTAAATACAATGAACTCTGATCATTAAACACATGCATATGTTAAGGTATGTGTAACTACTTTTCGGATTGATTTCTTTATCTTAGTCCTCATTCTGATTGGTATTTGTTCTGTATTTTTAAATCTTAGACAATATGAAGGGGTTGTTCTTTCTTTTAACATAACCCTTGCTAGAGTGTGGGGATCATTGATAAATTGTTTACAGACTTCATGGATAGATTTATACTGAAAAAGGGACATGATACTATTTTTAGAAAAAAAATCCTGCAACATATCTAACTATAGTCATTAGTATGCCATATGCTTATGACTTTTGGGGATGTTTCTAACACAAATACGCTCCTCTTTAACCTAAATGGGGACATTCAATGGGAAACTTTCGTTAGGGAACTGGTAAATACAATGAACTCTGATTATTAAACACACGCATATATTAAGGTATTTGTTCTGTATTTTTAAATCTTAGACATAATGAAGGGGTTGGTTTTTTTTTTAACATAACCCTTACTTGAGTGTGGGGATCATTGATAAATTGTTCTCGAACTTCATGCATGGAGTTATACTGAAAAAGGGACATGACATTATTTTTTAAAATACAATAACTGGTAAATAACTGGAACTGGTAAATACAATGAACTCTGATTATTAAACATATGCATATGTTGAGGTATGTGTAATGATGTGGGGGATGGATTGCTTTATCTTAATCCTCATTCTGATTGGTATTTGTTCCATATTTTCAAATCTTAGACATAATGAAGGATTTTACAACATAGCCCTTACTTGAGTGTGGGAATCATTGATAAATTGTTCTCTGACTTCATGGATAGTTTTATACAGAAAATAGGGACATGATATCAAAAAAAAAAAATACAAAACTATATCCAACTATAGTCACTAGTATGCCATATTCTTATGACTTTTGGGGACGTTTCTAACACAAATACACTCCACTTTAACCTAAATGGGGACATTCAAAATCCTGCAGTTTATTTATGTTTCTTTGTTTCAGAATAATAAATAAATAAATTAAACAAATAGCATAATATTCCTCTTTATAAAGCTTATTTATTTTTTCCGTTTCATTAGCCTCTCTTAATTAACAAGATAATCCTCATTGTTAGCTTGCACATGAAAAACTTAAGGATGCTAATAAACATCCTTTATTATTTTAGAATCATAAAAGCATAAAAAAAATTAAATCCCCTAAAATATTGAATGTTTGGTTCATTCAAACATCCCTTGATGTTTAATCCAAGACGGCTCTGAATGTGTAACTTATATGTGGCTAGCTTTTTCGGGCTAATTAGCTCGAATCTTTTTTTTCCCAAATCATCAAGGGCACATCTAGCAAGCCAGTATTAGCAGTTATTACTAAATAACTTTCTTACATTCAAACAGAAAATGCTGAAACTTTTCAGCAGAACCCTTAAGATATAGGTATAAAAAACTAAAAAAGTTTTAATCACTTTTCATA
>NC_137932.1:43661920-43709420 GCF_963969265.1 Rhamphochromis sp. 'chilingali' | reverse complement strand
GCATTTGGGCCAGCTAGGAGACTTTAAACTAGAGCCATCGCCAAAGCTCTGCAGGCTACAGTGAGCTGTGGCAGAAAAATGATTAGTGCAGCAGGCGACATTCAGGGCCAGAGAAGCTTTAATGAAATCTGCTGTACTATATTTTAATAACTGCAGTCTTACTGGAAATTGTAATGTCACCTCAAGTTACACAAGGCATGAACAAAGCATTCAAATCATTATGACGGCCATTTTTGTGAACAAAAACGCCGCCGCTGATAAAGTCTGGCTGTGCCGAGAGGAGGTCAAATGGAGTCGGAGGAAACAGCCACAAGCAGGAGAGCAGCACATCAATATGCCTTTCATGGACCTGCTTCAGGAACTGAGGGACAACGAAAGCAGCCACAAGAGCAAATACTGAACTGAGGCTTGAGCCCTGAAAGACATCACAGTGAGGAGTTTCAGATTTAGAGCTAAGTGAAGTCAGATCAGTTTAAATGAAGTCCTTGATGTGGGGAAGATTCAAGTGTCCACCACTAAAGCAGCTTCAGCCTCTGATAAAAGATGAAGGTTCCTGGTGTTTTACTGCAAATGCTTTTGTGTAGCAGCAAAGACAGCAGGGCTGTGCAGAGAACTGTCAGTATGTTTATTACCATCTTTATAATGCATCTTTATTTTAAATAATGCCATCAGCTCGTGACCATAGACTGTATATAAAAGATGCCCGCAGCCCTGTGACATGCGGCTACAGTCGATGAAAGGCTGGAGCATCGACTTATAAATGAACACCAGCAAGCTACGCTCATAAACAGTATGGGTGCAAACAAACATGCTAACTGGTGCTGAGTAAAGGACTTGCTGTAATTTCACTCACCAACACTGAAGCACAAACGTCTTGGGCAGGCAGCACGCTGCGTCACCTGTCAGGTAACTGCAAATACTCAGAGGCACAAACAGCACAGATAAGCTAAGCTAAAGCTAGCAGAGAGCAGCAGAAGAAACTGCCCACCGGGATACCAGTCAGACTAAATGCTCATGTCATCTCGACACTTTATGGCTTTCCTTGGTTTTACAAATGAAATTCACAGCCCTCCTTGCTAATGCTCGTAGCCACACCCTGAGCAAAGTGTGGCTGCACATCACTGGTTGCATGCTTATCTAAGGGTTAGCACAGGTGTCATCGTTTACTCGCTCAGTCGGTTTCAGTTTCCATCCACAGAGAGAAAGAGAGGAGGGGGACGAAGAAGCCTGTCAGGGCTGCTGGCGTTGGAACTTCAGTTGTATATTAATATACGTTTAACTGGCTGGGATTCCTTTGGTCAGCTGGGAGGAGCAGCAGTGTTTAAATGTGTAGCTGACAAGCACACATATGCCTAACTTAAAGGGTTTTTTTCAATCATATTATATCAGGATATAATGTGTGCTATAGTGTGGGCCCCTGGTGGGCCGTGACGGTACTGCAGGGGAGTCATGTACAGTTACGGTCACCTGTTTATATACATTTATTTATTTATATAAAAAACAAATTAGTTATTTTGAGATATTTCTCATTACTTTGACCTGAATTTACAGTTCTTGAAATGTGTCCCTTGGTCTGAACACTTTGCATATGACTGGGTACCAACACCATTTATAACCAGCAGCCTGGGTTATTTATGATTTTGGAATAAAACGAAGTGCATCAATGTCTCTTGTATTTTGAATAGAGTCAGGCTGTAGACAAGCTGGGCCCCATGATTTTCTGTTTATATGGAAACGGCCATGTTTTATCTTTTTTTGTGTGCTTCTTTGGCCAAATTCAGAACTCCATATTTTGTGACCTTGGTGGCCAAAGGTAATGTGCAGCACTTTCCAGGGTGTGAACTATTCTCCTTAGTTTGATCTGTTTGTCAGAGAAAGTTGCAAAGCTGCATGTGTCTTTACATCTACCAGCTCCCGGGCCTGAACACCTCCAGATGGGAAGTTTAGGTCTCAGACTGAGGAACATTTCCCACATTATGGGATGATGTAAATTGTGGAGCAGCAGTGATTTGCATTCTAAATAGACTGGATGTGTTGTCTGGTGTCCTGTTGAAAGGCAGTTGGGTGAATAGCTTCCAGCTTTTGCTGATGGTTATACTGAGAAATGTTACTAATGGTGACATTATCGGCTCTCTGGGGTTTCAGTTGTCATTTAGAATTTCTCTCAGCATCCTCGTGTGTTTTGGCCTGTGCAGGTACATTGGTGCAGGTTCATGAATGCAGGCGCACCCTGAGCTGTCTCATAAATCCCTCCAGATTAATGTGATCAGTAAGACAGAGAGATTCACACTGACTTTTAAAACCCACCAGCTGTCTCAAAATAAGAGCTGAAATCCCAGCGTAGGGGAGCAAGTATTTTAAAGAATGGAGTGAAACATGCAGCTATTTTGTATTGAACTGTGACTGTGTACAAGGTACTTGAGGAGATAACAGGGGCTTTGCAGTGGTAATTCAAATCTTGCATCAGAGATGATGAAGTCGGTCTCCTGGAGAACTGCCTCGTGGTTAAAATAGTGAACCCGTCTGTAAAAAGACAGATGTGAAACCATAAATCAGGAGAAAGTGCAGCATTTTGATCTGATGGGACAGCCGTGCGTGCTGCTGTTTGTGCAAAGTTCCACGTTTCGGCTTCAATTCAAATGAAAATCAGGCCCATGCAGCAGCTGCTTTATGGACTGCATGTTTATATCCAGTTTGCAGAGAACTGAAGGTGGCAGACATAAACAATGGAAACATAATGATTTTATACACAAACTGCATGTGAGATGTTTCACTGCTGCTACACTGCCACAGCAGAGACGCAGAGAAAAGAGGGAACATATCTGCAAATTCACAGAAAACAAAGAGAGGAATTAAACCAAAGGCATATTTACGTATCACTGCTGGCATAACTGACATGCATGTCGTGTGAGCGAGGCAGCGTGTGGTCTGCAGGACTTAGTGGAAGGTTTAACAAATGTCTGCTGATGCTTTCAAAGGAAGATGCAAAACAGAGGATGGCTGAAGGTCTCGTCACAAACATGTAGCTGCTAACTAAAGCAAAGTGACTTCGTTGCTGTGTTTTAGGGCAGGGAGATGTTTTTGGACAATACTGGGCCCCAGTGTAACATCATACTGGGACCACTCCAGCTTACATCTCTGACAGAACCATATCTGATAAATCTGTGACTATGGGATGGCTCAGTATGTCAGTGGATGGGTCTTTTTTCAGTTTTCTTTCCTACTGTGAGTCAATGGGGGGTTTGTAACGGAGCCTCTGATTGGTAGATGTGTTCTTTCAGTCTGAGCTAAACATGAAACAGTTGGTGGTCTCTGAAGCCCTTCATGGAAACTCACTGGTGCTCACTGAGGTCTTCGTGTGTCCTCATCTGCTTGCGTCACTCTTGCGTTGCAGTGCTGGTGCTGCTGTTTGTGATGTGGATGAAGAGGAGGGATAAGGAACGCCAGGCCAAGCAGCTCCTCATCGACCCGGAGGACGACGTACGCGACAACATCCTGAAATATGATGAGGAGGGCGGTGGAGAGGAGGACCAGGTATACAAATGAACACTTCATGTTTTTGTAACTATTTATATTAGCCTGCTTCCTTCCATCACTGCCATACAGCAGCAACACACACACACACACACACACACACACACACACACACACACACACACGTCTTCAGATAGAAGACATAAAACACACACACACACTCTGCCTCTCTGCAGTTTTCAATCATCTGTCCTCCAGCTAAGATTAAGTGTACTACAAAGAGGACCTCGAAACAGGATTAATTGCTTTCTGTTGGAGAACAATTTCCTGTGTCTCCACACAACTTTTCTGCTGGTGCCAAGCGCATAAGCCGCTCCGCACTTCTACTGCGGAAATGTTTAACCCCCGTTTACCCAGCCGACCACACTCAGGCCTGTTTTACTTTCTATAGAAGCGGCTCTCTGCGAAACAACAAACGTTAAACTGTGAACGATGTAGGAAGTGTGTTTAAAAATGTGAAAAAGCATGCAGGAGAACGCAGGCTGCGGTTCTCAGGCTGCACCATTTTCTCATCTGTAAGTCCTTTTGTTTAGCGCCTCTCCTCCTGCCTGCTGGGCGTCTTCAAACTAACTGCAGTCAGTCAAAATGGAAGCAAGACGATGTCAGCGGTAATACAGAAGCACTGGTACTCGCAGAAAGCGTAGCTTGAAGTAATATCGATGCTATGCTTTAGTTTCCTTCAAGCATCAGAAATAAACAGCAGAGTCAGTCGATTATTAGCCTGTGGAAGACTAACAATGGTTTGTTTTTTCATTTTTGTGATCATATTTATGCTTCTCTAATAATAAATGTAGAATTTGGCTTAGAAATATTACACCAGTCTAATCAGCAGAGTCATAAAGTAAGCTAACATCGCGAGGCTTCATCACTGACGAGGTAGCCTCCTGAAAAAAGCATCTTATTTTGAAGGTGACCTAAAACACAAATAGAAACATGTTACAACATGACACTACAAGTACACAAATACAACAGCAGATTCAACAAAAAGATAAATAAATGTGTCCTTTGTAAGATGACCTGAAACAGCAGAAAGGGAGGGAAGATGATTCTGGTCACACGACGATTCATTCTGGAAAGACCATATCAGGCTGTGTGTGTGAGAGGGTATAAAGATGAATATGGGACAAAAAACTATTTCAAAGAGGAAAGAAAATTCAAAATGAAGTGAAATGAGTGAAATTGCCTTTTGGATTTAGGGTGCAACCAATTCAGCGATTCATACATCAAACTTTTACTAAGCCTGAGAGTTTGGTTTCACAGCTGCACAGAGCTGAACAGAGCACAATCAAGAAATTTGCCCCTTCATCAAAAAGTGAAGGCCGCTGTCATCACCAGCTGGCACAGCCTTAAAGTGTTTAGCCCCCGATAGCCGTCAGCCCAACAGCAGCACTAAGGCTGTAAGCGTGTAGCGTGGTGCGTCGCAGTGATGCTGGTTCCTGATTTCTTTAAGTACCGCGAGGTCACCACTTTCTTCACATGAAATTCCTGAATTTAGAAGGAAGTTTGTGTTTGGTTGTGCGCGCTGTATATCTGTATTTGTAAAGATGACATTTAATAGTAAGACGGTAAAGATGATTGTACTCGCTGTACTTTGACTCAATGGTTTGAGCATGCTAGCATGCTGCTGTGATTCAAACAGCGGGACTGCAGAGCTCTCGTTTTACCTGATGATGGTTCTCATCATCACGTCTGTTCTTTAGTCTCACAGCAGAATTCTCGGGAATAAGTCAGATCCCAAATATGGGACAGACTCATTATTATGAGTGATGCTGGTGAGCACGATGACAAACTGGCACCAGAACCGTTTGAGAGGAGTCACACGCTGCTACAAGCACAACATGAACGTGAAGAAGTGTTTAGAGCAGCCGCCTTTAACACCCACAGACACATTTGGACCCAAAACACTGCACATACTTTCTGACATCTAAAATGAAGATAACACTGATGTATATAGATGGTTTCTACCTTATGCTTTGTATAAGAAACTGTAGTGTGTTGCTTATGAAATCCATGAAGGTCTACAGAGAAACTCAATTTTATTTATGTGATGAACACATTTTGAACATTTTGGACTCTTAAAAAATAATAACAAAAAGAAACACTCTGAGTTGAAGGTCTCTGTCAAATGAATTAAAAAGCTGAACTTCAATGATGCACGTAACAAAAACTGTCGTGAGCCTCATCCTTGCATCGGCGTTGGGCTCTCAGAGCGTGTCGCCGAGCCTTGACCTGAATTTAAAAAATAAATTAGAAAAAAGCGCTGTGTCACTAAACAACGAAGAAAAAATATTTACAAGATATCTGCAGAAATATTTATTTTACCTGGTTAATGGGCCGTCTGCTCCTGAACCATCTTTAGCAGGACCGCGAGCTCGTCTGTGAGCGGCGTTTGTTTTTAACATGGTGGAGAACAGCTGCTCACATACATGTGTGGATGCAACGATCGACGCGACTCCAAGAGTTATTCCGGTCTTTCTCCACTCCTTCTCCTCACTCCATTTGTGATTGTGAGCAGGAGTGGCCTGCTGATGTGGAGTGTGATGCTTATTATGAGTGACCAAAATTACATATAATTTTATTTTAATATTTCACGATCACAATAATCTTCCAATTTAGAGCGAACACAAATAAAATGCACTTCGATTAAATACCGTGGCTGCGCGTGACTGAGGGCAAATAAATTCTAAGGGATGAAAGCGTCGGCCCCTGGCTTAGTACTGAAGTGTATTAGGGTCAACATCTGTGTTATTGTTGTTTTGTTCATTGAGCTCACATTAGTTTGGACTTAATATTGTTTCTGACTCATTCGTCTTCTTCCTCCTTCTGCTGTAGCTGTGCTCACATTTAGACAGAGCTTTGGAAAAGGCGTTTCCCCCTCAGTTATTACATTTGAGTCTAACTCAGCAACTTATAACCCAGTTTGAACACAAAGGGTCATGAAAGCCCCGAGGCTTTGTTCCAGCTCCTCTAAAATAAAAACGGACATTTCCATCAAAAGATATTCATTTTAAATATTTCTCTGAATTTGAAAACTGGGCCTTGATAAGCTTGACGAATCCTATCAATATTGTAAGTGATGAAGTTTTTCCAAACATCATAACAAAGTACATTATTAAGGGGAACACACTCAACAGAGCCTTGAATAAAACAGAGAAAATGAAAGCTGAGTGGCGTGTTGGTTGACTTTGGTTCAGTTCGTACTTTATTCCCTGCGGTTCAATAAACAGAAGCGCTGGTGTAATCTCTCTCCAGGCTAAACAATGGACACAAAGTTAATAAAAGAAAATCAAGGTTTGCTTCTTCCTTTATCATTGCCACAGTAGCACACTGCACAGGCCTTGGATGGTGTCGGGGATCTGCACTGTTTGATAAGGATTTTCATTTCTTTTCTACAGGCAGCTCAGCTCTTTATTTGTCTGGATTTAAGCTTCAGATAAAAAGCAGACTGAGTTCTCGGGAACACACTTGTGTGCTTAAGCATGCCAACACCAAGAAACACAGAGACATACTGTACATATACACACAGTCTGCCACCTGCTGTAGCTCAGGGGCAGAGCAGGTCAGCCACTAATCAGAAGGTCGGTGGTTCGATCCCAGGCTGCCTCCTGGCTGCAAATATCCTTGGGCAAGATACTAACTCCATGTTTGCCTACTGGTGGTGGTCAGAGGGCCCGGTGGCGCCAGTGTCCGGCAGCCTCGCCTCTGTCAGTGCGCCCCAGGGTGGCTGTGGCTACAATGTAGCTGCCATCACCAGTGTGTGAATGTGTGTGTGAATGGGTGGATGACTGAATGTAGTGTGAAGCGCTTTGGGGTCCTTAGGGACGAGTAAAGCAAACAAATGCAGGCCATTAGACCTTCAGCCGGCTTCTGCTTATGCACCATTAGCCAAAAACTGAGCTTCGCATGAGTTCATACAGGCTACAAGGTTGTTCAGCCTCCAGCAGATGATCTGATCTTAGTGCCAGTTCAGCATCAGCTGATGATAACCTTTTACACATTCAACTGACAGATCGTACAGTGTCATCTATAACTGCAAGCTGCTTTGCAAACCGCTTCCTCCCAGCTCCAACATCTGGCCTCATCACTGTCCTATGCTGCGGTCCATCTATGCAGCAAAGACAGAGCCAAACCAGCAACTGTAAACTACTGCAGATCACCGTGTTCTTTGACTAAACTAATAACACGCTATCTTTAAACGCTACGTAAAGGCGTTGACATGAAACAAAGTGAAATACACAGGTGCTCAAACTCTCTCGACATAATCTGATAACAGCGATCTGTGTGGATAAATGTCCGTCACAAGCACAGGTGAATGTGGGATTTGGAAAGTGCGAGAAGCCTGAGATTTAGTGTTTGGGAAGAACAATGACTCAGAATAACACTGAGCGTTTGTTTTTGTGCAAGAAAACATCATTAGAACAAAAGACCAGAGCATGAAAGAACCACAGTACTGCACCATAAAAGAGTCATGAAGGAATTATTAACATTTGTGGAAGTTTTAACCTGTTACGACTGGATGTTAGCAGCAGTGTGCAAAAACCAGGCTCAAGTCCAACATTTGTGTTTCTGAGGTGTCTCAAAAATTCAGCTTAACTTGAAAATCTCAAACTGTGTTTGTTCTTTAATTGTGGTTCCGTAATGATGCAAACAGATATATAGACAAACATATAGTCACTCATAACAAATGACTAAACCTGGGACAACAACTCCACTCAGTTTATAAAAAATGGTCCATCAATTCAGTTTTATTTACACAGCGTCAAATCACAACAACAATCGCCTAAAGGTGCTTTGTAAAGTCGACCCTACAGTAATACATCCAGAGAAAAACCCAACAATCATATGACCCCCTATGAGCAGCACTTTGGTGACAGTGGGAAGGAAAAACTCCCTTTTAACAGGAAGAAACCTCCAGCAGAGCCAGGCTCAGGGAGGGGCGGGGCCATCTGCTGCGACCAGTCTGTAAAGACACAAAGTAGCAGCGTTGCTACGCGGGGTGATTACAGCCATAATGCGCTGTGTGGGGGTTTCTCCTCACAGGTTTGTTGGTCCAGGATTTGGGACAATACCTAATAATATTCAGCGCCTTCAGGCGACTGTTGTTGCAATTTTGTGATACATTTTAATTGAACCGAGTTGACATTTTTATTGTTTTTCCTACTAGTTAGTCCTCGAGTGTCGTGCTTTGGTTTGGACTTGACAGCGTCAGCCTGGCAGATGCTCGGAGGTTAATGAGTTTTGCGTTCAGTTGAACCGTCCTTGAATTTAGAAATGCTGACACTTATTATTAAACCTCTAAACGTCAGAACAGGGACAAAGCTGTCACGTCTCCAATTTGTAAGTCATTCGTGTCGTGTAGAAAGAATTCTACATCTTTTCAACAGAAATGTGCTGGCATTGTTGTAAAAACAGTCCTCAAATGAAACATGCATTCAATCAGGTCATGGCAAGTATAGAAAGAAAAGAAGCAAAGATCGTTTTGTTGCTGCCTGGCAGGTTAACGCTGGGCTCTCAGTCACAGTGTTCTTCTGATTGGTCGTTATTGTGAATAAAGCCCAAGGTCAGTCCACAGCCTGTAGTCGATTTTCCCTGGAAACCAGAAAGCATGAATTGTTTTCTGGGAGGTTTCTGCGGTGACTCAGACACAACCATTCACCATGAGCAGGCTGTGACGCTCCTCTGATTGTATCCACGCTGTAGGAGAGAAGGTGAAAGACGAGCTGCGACTCTCTAAGTGGATGCTAATTAGTTTGCTTTAGGGTCGTTCTCATTTTTCCCCGAGGATGATGTGGGAGAAATGGTAGACATTGCATCACGAGAGCCAACTGTGCTCATTTGACTGGGTGAAATTCACTGAAACTGTTAAATACAGCTAAAACAGATAAGTCCATTAGCTGAGTGGGAGACTGCTGCTTTCATGAATCTGTCAAGTTCGTTATGAATTTTAGAATCCTTTTGGTATTTCCACTGCCACAGGCTTGCAGAGTACCTGGCATTAGGCTACGATTAGTGAGAATATATTATTATTCAATGATGGCGAGGATTGTTGGCCAGGAACTAATTTCTTCTCGTTTAGCTTGAAGTGTGAATTTATGGCAGCTTAAATATTCTGTCTCTTTTAAGGTGGAAGTGTTTGAAGTTGAATTCATATTTCAGGACACTCTGGAGGTCGCCGTGTCTCCGTGCATAGTAACGAGACATTTTAAGCCGTACAGGAAATGCAGCGTTTCTGAGTCTTCACTACATTCAGGTAGATTTGGCTGCATGCAGCAGGTTAGTGGGCCACAGCTGTTGCAGCATTGTGCAGAGTGTAGAGAGGGACTTTCATGTAACGACTCTACAGCCGCACATAACAGTAGAGTATATAAGAGAGTGCTCTTAATTCACAACAACACAAAATGATACCCTGAGATGTTGCTCCTGGATAAAACAGCAGTGTAATCCCATTACTGGAGGCAGACATGAGTAATATGGCTCCATTATCTCACCTTAAATACTGCAGTTGTTGACAGTTAATTGTGGTCAATACTCATTTTTCACTCTGAATAAGCAACAGCAAAGTAGAAATCCAAAGAAGTTTTTCTCTGTTCAGAGCAGAGCATCCCTGCGCACCTCTGTCTGTGCTGCCACACAGCAAATCAATAGCACAGCCACCCACTTCACTGCTGGGCTTACAGCTCTGCTATTTTAACAGGAGAGTAGATAAAACACAAAGTGAGCAGCTGAACGGTTATAGCAACTTGGTATAATTGAGCATAAATAGTTTCAGATGTACAGAAACTGGCTGATCTCAGTGCCAACGGCAGCTGATAACCTGCTTCAGGCACTTTTCACACTGGGTCTGTTTGAGCTGCTTTAACCTGCCGATGCTTCTGGTCTGAGGTATGTGCTGTAAAGTCCAACATTACTCTGACATTCATGTAAACTTTACACACAACAGCAACAGGAAACAGCAGTTTAATACATAATATAACACATTATCCTTATGAAGCAATGGGATGCTGCATTAATCATCAATGGACTGTCCTGAGAACTCTGAGTGCTGCACAGGTTGTAGAGCCCTTTAAGGCAGGATTGTGATGCAGGGCTGTGTGACTCACTGTAATGCCAACATTTGTGTGTTTGTGTGGGTGTGCAGGACTATGACCTTAGCCAGCTGCAGCAGCCTGATGCCCTGGAGCCAGAGTGCGTCAAAGTGGGGATCAGACGTCTGGATGAGAGGCCCCTCCACCATGACCACCAGTACCCGCTCCGCTCCGCAGCCCCCCACCCAGGAGACATAGGCGACTTTATCCACGAGGTACGGCAATAAGCAGCATCTTTGAGAGGATACAGACCTGGATGACAACATCTTTGTGTAAAATGTCAGTCCGAACCTGTGCGTGTGCTTCAGTCGACTTCCAGCCGCACACACTTCAGACTGTTCCCAGATTAAATTCCAGTGTTGTACACATGCACTTCTAAGCACACAGGAAGTGATGAATCGCAGCTTCAGTGAAATACAGAGTGTCTGTCTGACAGCACTAAGTGAACACTGTGTCCATAAAAAGCTGGATTTGCCAACATTAGTTACTTTTGCTTCCCTCATCTTTTTTCCTCCTTTGGTGTCGAGCATCAAAGAGCGTCCAGGATGTGTGCAGTTTACCTCATCACCTTAAAGGATTTAAAATATTCAAGTTCAAACAGTTTGTTTAAAGCTCTGTGGAGGTATTCTGAGCTGCCAGTGTGAGAACGGGCCCGTTTCAACAGTTCTGACTGCGGCTATTTAAAACTGAAAGCTGAGCATATTTAAAAAGGGAAGCTCACATTAATCATCACTAAACTGATTCACATTTAGATTGTATTTCATTCTAGGCTCTGCTGTTTACAACATTTCCCTCAAATAAATGTCAGACTCACACTTTTTAAGCATCTTTGATCAAACTGTTGGAAATGATAGTTGTGAGCGTCACGAAGAGAAAGAAGGAAGCACTTCGTGGAGCAGGTGACATTTAGAAAAACACAGAGATGTGATGGCTGATTCTTAATTAGCTCTGCTAATGGTTCGGATTTGCTGGCTTGACATGTGGTCACAGCCTGGCTACCAAACTGGAGGTAAATCCACAACGTTTGGTTAATCCCACAGACCAGCTGAGGGTCCTTAAAGGGCTGATTGAGTGTTTAGGGAAATCCAACTTTGATTGTTTTACTGGGCAAATGTTTTCAGCTATTTCTCATTTCTTTATATTTTGCTTCCAGTGAGTTAGACTCTCTTGGCTTTTTGTAGGATGCTGTTTCTTTGGACATTCACAGGATTTTCTTCTTCTTTTTTTTGCTTAACACTGACGTATGAATCAGGTATTAAAGATGCACCTAAATCAAGAGATAAACCAGTGTTTATATAACATTTAACAGGGTTTAGTAAAGAACTGATATTAAATTGCATCTTTATGCACTTTATTACTCGAAGCCTGTTGCAAGAACAAATATTTTTCGCCCATTTCTTTAGTTGAATCTAAAAAAAAAATGGTAAAGATAACAGAAAAAGTGTTTTTGAACCAACGAGGTGATTCCTGAAGAGCTTTGCTTGTCATATTTTGTCAGGACAAGAGTCTACAGCAGATAAAGAGTGAAAGCATTGTCTTTAGGAAACAGGAAAAAATACACAAAAAAGTTGACATGCAGTGGAAGAGATACATCTGGTGCTTCAGTTTATCCATTTACTGTTTGCACAGCCTCAGCAGAAATGGTCTCAGTGTAAAGCTGGATCTCCAGAAGAGAGGAGAAAAGGATGAGATTAGCCAAATTATACAAGAACTCGGCTGAAAACAGGTCTCATATATCAAGTTATCAACAACCTGCATGGAGGAGTTCGGAAAGGGTACAGTGTTTGTAAAAGTGCAGCTGTTACGGTCAGGAGCTGCATTTTAGCAGTGATGTTGGCATTCTTGTTAAAAATGATCATGAATGCAGAAAAGTCCAGTCAGATTGTGATCCAGCAGGTAACAACACCTGGAAGGCGTCTAATTTGGAACAGCCTTGTTATTCAGCATGTCATTCATCCCAAACACACGACCAACAGAAACAAACCTGAAACACTTTCAGGCACGGATTAGCCTCGCCAGAGCCCGGACTTCAGCATTATCGAAGCAGCGTGGGGTCATCTCGGCACAAAGTGGAATAAACTGCAGCCAACATCCAAAATCGATCCTTAGAGAAGCAGAATTATTCCTGAAGACCGGTTAATCTAATTATCAGAAAAGTCCAGGCTGTGCTGAAGGATCAAAGTGGTCGTACCAGATATTGACTGTCAAGCTTGTTACAAGTTGTTGCCCTAAGTACTGTCATTCCCATACATGTTTCAGTAAATTACTGCACCTATTTCTCATGTTTCTAGCAAAATCTGAAAAACGATGGGGGCTCAAGATTTTTGCACAGTGCTGTAGAAGAACTCATATTTATATTAATGGTCACAGTGTTGCATGAGGCTGCAGCGGCCTTTCTTATGTCAAATGAAACTTCTTATAATCACCGCCTCTGTGAGTGCGCCCCGGGGCAGCCATGGCTACAGTGTAGCTGCCATCACCGGTGTGTGACTGTGTGGATGACTCAGTGTAGTGCACAGCGCTCTGGGGTCCATAGGGACTGAGTAAAGACAAATACAGGCCATTTATAATCATCAGGTTCATATTTGATCTGTTTGAAGAGCGGTTTGGGATTCTGATGCTCTATAGCAGCGGTCCCCAACCCCCAGGCCGTGGACCGGTCCGTGAGTCGTTTGGTACCGGGCCACGAGAGCTGAGGCTCGGATGTGACGTTCATGGTTTTCAGGGGGTTTTATCGTTAACTCTGTTTCCCTGGGTTGTTTCCCGTGTTGTAGTTGTGTCTTATTTTGAAAGAACTATTTACCATAGCAACCAGAGAGCATTGAGGGGCAGAGAGGAGGATGTTACTCTCAGTGTTGTTGGCGCTTTTCAGGAGGACGCTGCTAATAAAGTTACACAATTACACAGTGAATTCATGTTTATTGTTACAAAAGACCACAGTTTTTGTCTTTGTCTGTATCGTTTCATTTTGTTGTATTTATCCACCACACCTTAAAGGCCGGTCCGTGAAAATATTGTCAGACATTAAACCGTCTGTAGTGTAACTACTGCTGGCCTCGACTCATCACAACCCAAACTTGTAATTTAAGTTTAAACAATTAATAATGAAGAGCTTCTAGAACAATCAGATGTGCACACACACAGCACAGGCTCACATGTAAAGACACCTGACCAATCATTGCATTCAGTCCATGTGGATACGAGGTTCTCGTTAGAGTTCATGTACAAACTGTGCAGCACTGACTCGACTGTGAATGAGTAATGACCCACTGTGACGTCACTGTGTGTTTGCCACACGTGTGACTCTTCCTCACAGAAGCACACTCGCTTAGAGAAATAACAGAGTCGTCTTAACCCATCGAAGCATCTCAGAGAGACTTTTTCTTCAACAGAGCTGACATCATAATCTCAAGCACAAAGTTATCTGTACTGATGCAGCTGATGCATGTTGCTGTCTCTGCAGTAGTTGCATCCATATTATCTGCATGTGTGTGTGTGTGTGTGTGTGTGTGTGTGTGTGTGTGTGTGTGTGTGTGTGTGTGTGTGTGTGTGTGTGTGTGTGTGTGTGTGTGTGTGTGTGTGTGTGTGTGTGTGTGTGTGTCTGTGATTGGGCTGCATAAAGACATCTGCCAAGCACAGCTATCAATAATGATCAGGAGCTGTCAGACATGGCAAGCTGATCTAGACAGCTTAATCCTACAGACATGACAAGCTGATGCAAGCTGATCCCGCCCCTCCCTCTCCGCGTTAATTCTCTCCTTCCATTGAGTTCAGAGTGACAGGAGTGTCTTCAGTCAGATGACAGGCGGGGCCCACAAAACATTTTCACAGCTTATCAGATTTGCTTCTTTCAGTTTAAGCGTCCTGAGTGACAGCGAGATGCAGAAGAAAAGGACTCCTGCTGCAACACATTTGAACAGACTTTTTTTGTTCATAAAAATAGTGCATGTTTGTGAAACACGTATGTTTCCTGTATGTAGGAGGGGTTTGGTGGTTTTAAGTTCAGGCCACCCTGAGTAATCTCTTCAATCTCCTCGTAGAGACAGAGGCAGCATCTGTCCAGCATGACCCAAATCCTCCTCTCTCCTACACTCCATAATCCCTCTTTCCTCCATACTGTCCATCTCAACCCATTCACACACACACACACACACACACACACACACACACACACACACACACACACACACACACACATAACCCCAACCCTAATTATGAGGAGTTGCATAGCCATGGTCCCCACACCAAATTCAAATTGTATTTGTCACGTACAGTCATACACGGTACGAAATGCAGTGGAATGCTTACACAACTGCTCGTGACCTAAAGAAAAAAAGGCTATGAATAAGATAGGAAATAAATATGAAAATTAAAAAGGGTAAATTTAACTAGGAAGGAATAAAATAAAATATAAACATTAAAGTTAAAAAACAAAATAACTGTACAACAAAATACACAGTATAGAAATATATAAGAATGTATGAAGAAATATAAATATTATATACACAATAACAGCAGCTGTACCAGTATTAACTGGAAATGAAGAATATAGTGACCAGTGTTATTTATTATTTAATGTCTTGTGCAGTGCAAATATGCTTAAAGTGATGAAGTGAAAACAATGTCCAGAATGTCCAGTGTGTGTAGGAACTATATGTGTGGGTCAGTACTGTGTGGGGGTGTGATATCGCCTGCAGGAAGAAGCTCCTCCTCAGTCTCTCCATCACAGCTGCATGAACAGTTTGTCCCCACTTCATCCAGAATACAAGGACCTGCCTCGCCCTCCAACCCTCCTCTACCTTACTCTGATCCAAAGTGCTCGTTCTTCTTCTCCTGGGACTGAAGTAGTGGTGGGAGTGAACACTGACATTTCAAATCCCAGTTGGTTGGGAAAGCGAGCTTTGCTCCCTGACGATGGTCTCGGTGGATCCACAGAGATCATCAGCTGGGCTTTTTTGCGGTTTTAACTTGGTCTTGTAACTTTTAGCGCCTGTGTTCAAGCATGAACATAGGTTTCTATAATACCCTCACGCTTACTGTACAGTTACTATAGAAATGTAGGATTACTATAATCCTCTACTTAATACTGTCAGACTTGTAGCTGCTCTACTATAAATTGTGCTTTTCTCAGTCACTGAGATTCTCTGGAGTTGTTACGGGTGGAAAACCTCTGGTATAAATACAGACGTATCTCTTCCTGATCAGCTGAAAGTTTACTTAGCAGAGATTTTCCATACAGTCTTCAGTGGTTTAGAAGTGATGAGTGTGGAAGTTCCCAGATTAACCTCTGTCAGGATGTTCTTAACCCACAGAAAACAGTGTGTGGGAGGTGTTATCACTCCCTGCTGCAGCGACCACTGATAAAGGAAATGAAACCTTTACTGACCCACTCATTTACTAACAGTAACGCACAACAGAGTGTCAGTATTAGAACCCGTGATGTGCTGCAGGTTCTTGTCTACAGGGGGGATAAAAGACCAAACTTTGGGTGGTCTCCAAAAGGTCTGATGAAGCACATGGTGGTGCTACGATCCTCAGGCTCAGGCAAGTTTGAGAACGACTGGCCTAAAGTCATTTGCAGGCATGAACCCCAGACAGTGTGAGTGGAGTCAGCACCCAGCATGAAACGGTCCACTTCAGACTGGAAATGCTCCTTTTGGTTAGGACTAAGCTGTTGCTAGGGAAGAACATGGATGAGGTATGAAATAAGCACTCTGACCAAGTACAAAGGTCGGCCTCATAGACTACAGTGTGTCATGGGACTGCTTTAGACATTCCACGTCCAGCAGGCGATGACCGAGGGCTCAGTGTAGGAAACATCTCGGAGAAAGCTCGCATAATAATAATAATAATAATGGATTGCATTTTATAAAGCGCTTTACAATTCCACTATTCATTCACTCTCACATTCACACACTGGTGGAGGCAGCTACAGGTGTAGCCAGACTGACAGAAGCGAGGCCGCCATATCGCGCCATCGGCCCCTCTGGTCATCACCAGTAGGCGGCAGGTGAAGTGTCTCGCCCAAGGACACAAGGACCGAGACTGTCCGAGCCGGGGCTCGACCCGGCAACCTTCTGGTTACAAGACGAACACCCAACTCTTTGAATCGCTATCACTCTTATTTCCAGTATTGTTCCCTCACCTTCCTGCTCCCCCTCTTTGTTTTGCAGGGTCTGAAGGCAGCAGACAACGACCCCACCGCTCCTCCCTACGACTCCCTGCTGGTGTTTGACTATGAAGGCAGCGGCTCCACCGCCGGCTCCCTCAGCTCCCTGCACTCCTCCTCGAGCTGCGGAGACCAGGATTACGACTACCTGGGCGACTGGGGGCCGCGCTTCCGCAAGCTGGCCGACCTGTACGGCGGAGGGGACGATTAGCATTCCCTACTAACAACGGCCACTCTGCCCCCCACCCTTGCTTCGGAGCTCAGGTGGCGGGTGGGGTAAAGAAAGATGAAATTGGGTAAACACGGGGTTTGGATCTGCACTTCTGTATTTCTGCGGGACAGCTTGTAAAGAGACTCGCTGCCTCTTAAGGACAGTTTGATGGCACTAGGGGCCATGCTGACTCCTGGCCTAGCAAGGCCTGGCACTGGCTAGCATTCAGGCTAGCTGACATGATCTGAGCGTTAGCCTCGGTGCTAACAAACGCACGCAGCCAGAACAATGCTCTCAGAGAGGATGTTGTCTTTGTGATGGTCGAGAGCTTCGACAGCCATGCTACAGACGCTCATTTACACTTGAATCTTACAGTACAGCAGCACTGGGGTCAAATGTGCCTTTTGTACATTCTTTTGATTGTGTTCAGTCTTGATTCTTTTTGTTGCTTTAAATTTCCTGGTGTTTTGCAGCAGCAACTGGAGGAGCACTGCGCCATGTTAATGTGTGTGTGTGTGTGTGTGTGTGTGTGTGTGTGTGTGTGTGTGTGTGTGTGCGAGCAAGTGTAAACCGTTTCCACAGAGACACACTGGATGGATACTCTAAAGGGCAAAGCCTACTATGAGATGCCTTGGATGATCCTACCAGCAAAAACATGGCTTCAGTGTGCAGCTCTGGGTTTCACTCGGCCTACAGCATCAAACGTCTAGACTTGGATCTGATGCAACACATTGTAGTTGCAGTCGCAGCTGCGTGTGTTGCTTGGTGGCAGTGGTTGCTCATTTTCACAGTGCTCTAGTATTAATGTGACTGTCTGCATCAACAAACCTGGACAAGCTCAGAAGTTTTCATTTTCTCAGAGCTTCTTCGCACGCATTCAGTATCCGTCCTGGTCTTTGAGTGAACAGGAACGTTGCCTCGTCTGGCTTTCACTCTTACATGCTCGAGAACATTTAGTTGGCCAAAATGAGTTTAAACAACTGTTTCTGAATCTGTGAGGTTTGTGCAAACACACGATGTTATTTGTGGTGCAGTTAAACTGTTGTGGTTATGTCCTTGCTGTGCGTTCACAAAAGGGAATTCAGAATGGGATGCAGTTTAGCTTGTTTGCAGGATGACAAAACACTGAAGCAAAGCAGTGAAAAACAAGAAGATAAAATATAATTTCCATTTGGGTGTTTGTGCAGATGAAAGCAAAAGAAAAAGAAAGAAAAACGGCAACAAAGCATCAAGGCCACAAACAAAGGAGCTGGAATCTAAAAACATTTCAAGCGTTTTTGTTTGCTGAGCCGCTGTTGGAGGAAGTGACAGATAAAATTAAAATTCCCATCATAAAAGAAATGGATTGAGTAATGAAATATTTAATGAATATGACAGAGATGCAGCAGTGGGGCTGTGTCTGGGCTGAGCAGACGCACTCTGGATGGAGCTTTTATTTACAGGTGAGCATTTATGTTTGATGAACAGGTTGTGGACAGAATATAAAGCAGCTGACTGATGTTCAGCCTCGACAGCCTGGATATGCATAGTTGTACAAAAGGAAATTTTAAGGTACAGGAAACCTAGTGGTAACGAAGACAACAACAACATGGTAGTGTGTCTCACGTACTATCCAACCAACCTTTGCCCTTTTAGCAGGTCTGTGCAGAGCTACAGACACACACAGCAAACACATTAGGAGCTGCTCAGCATTCAGGACCAAAACTAAGTCAACAGGTCGTTTGTGTCCCACAGAAGCTGAAACGGTGACGTGTCACCTCCCATTACTCTGTTTTTCATAAGAACCAACAGAAGAAAGAGGACATGATCAGAGCTTATCAGGAGCTCCTGTGGTTTCACTCGGCTTCCTCCAGCCTTCTCCTGTTTGTCGTCTCTCTGTTTAAGAGCAGAGTGAATCCTGCCCACTAGTGTAAACCTGCTGCTGTCTGTGAGCGAATTTCACCTTTTTACAAAGTTCATAAACTTTCAGACACGCATTAGTTTCTGTTCACGCCACACTGCACAAATTTGCATCAGCTGCATGGATTTTGCTCCACACTCGGTGCTGATGGGACTTCACAGTTCACTGCAAGAACGCGCCTCTTTTACAGCATCTGTTTTTCAAAGTTCAGGCAGCTCAGCTGATCTCAGTGCCAGCCTACATCAGCTGATGGCTCGGTTCATCGGTAAATGTGTGCTTGAAGCTGTTGTAGCCTTCTCATATTCTCTTTGCTTCTGCAAGCTACTTTGCAGCCCAGCCCATCAGTGAAAAGCTGGAGCTGTCACAGGGGTAGAGGTGGGATCTCCTGGACATGTCACCAGCCTCACTCAGTCTCTTATTCAAATAATTTACTAATGACCAAATAACCTAACCTGGATACTTTTTAATTCTTACTGCAGAAGCATGCACACTTCATACAGGACGCCCTCCGCTTATTTAAACGTGTCTCTGTCACTCACCCACGTTGCTTTCAGGCTTTTTAGACAATGAAAGTGACTTTGTGTGACAGCACACGCTCCATCCTGTGACAGTGGTCATTGGTGATCGACGTCCTCGGGCCCTTTTTTGATTTCACTCATCAGGACTAGTTTTTGCCTGTGAGGCTGAGCCATCATAAGCTACTCCAGGGATTCACCAAACTCAACATTTTTAAAGGGCTTTGATGAAGTTGCATGTTAGCGACACGAACAACCAAAAAAGCGTAGCCGTGGACATCAGTGTCTCACTTCTAAACTTTAATAAAAGGTCCAGTTTTATGCTTTTTGAAGCCGATTTCCAGTATTACCAGGTAATTGAAGTAAACAGTTTGCTGCACCTGTAAAATTGAGTGCAGGGCGCACCACGCTCAGCACCGACGTGCCATCTTGGTGAAGCTGTACGAGTAACATCGTTCCTTTGATGTTGTTTGAAACAAAGGTTGGTCAGACCCAGAGCTGCACAGAGGAGCTGGATATTTTTGCAAGTTTGATTTTCCAAAGCTGGTGAGAAGACATGTACAGTAATGCTAGACTTTAGATAGATACCTTCTGTTGTTTTTTGTTTTGCTTTTATCACGATGTAACGTATGCAGCTGATCGCTAATAAAGGAAGTCATCAGTCCTTGTTTTGTAGCAAAGATACTTCTTGATACTCTGCTGTGGTGGATTAAAAAGGCAATGTTTTCTTCTGTCTGCTGATGATTTGCCTTAGTGTTCTCTGGTACTCTTCAACTGGCTACTCACTGTAAACTGAAACATGTACAGATTGTATTTTTCTCTTGTTGTTCTTTTGGCTGTGGTCTCTGAAAATGACATGCTAATATCTTGAATCCTTGTATATGTGTAATTTGGATTACAAATTAAAACGTTTTTGCATGTTTTTATCTTTTTATTATGGGAAAACAAGAATTTTTGGATGTTTTTTTTCCAGTGAGTTAAACATCAAACCCCCACATACCAGCACGCAGACGCTCAGAAGGCTGGACTCTGCCTTTGGAAAGAGGCGGCTCATCCAAACCTTAAAGGTCAAAGAGATCAATGACATTTTAATTAAAGGTTTTGTCACTTGTGTAAATAAGCCAACTGTTGCATATTTCCACATCCAGTGGGCACAAAGCAGCATTTGGATTGGTGTTTTTATCCCCCTGGCTTCATTTTCCATCGTTCTAAAACAATTTTCTAGCAGCTAAACCCTCCACAGTGTTGATTAGTTGGGCAGTAGGTTTATCAGAGCTTACCTGCTGTGGCCAAAAGGACGCTATTACCAATTTTTCACCTACAACCTGGCACAGACGCTGATGCTGAAAAGCTGGCACCGGCACAGCATAACAAAATTCCTGGGTCCCAAAGTTGGAAGCACTGATGTTGGTGTTTAATAAGCGGCTACAGATGCAACACAGTATTCAGAACTTCCTGTAACTTCTGCCAGTAAAGCCGCACAATAAACTGCTCTCAGACGTGTCCACGTGTGTTCTCAGAGGGAACCAGCACACAACAGGCCTCACACCGTCACACAGCAACACAACAGGCTAAAATGATTCATCGCACTAAAATGTCCTCTGTTGCATTTAAAACAACCATGATAAGTGTGTGTCATGACAAGAAGTAACTGGTGGCAGAAATACTTGCACAATGTAAAACCACCATTAAAGGTAACAATGAGCCGTGCACTTTGTTAAAAAGTTAGGAGGTTTTTCCAGAACACTAAAACCTGAACATGAAATCAGCAGAGAGGGTGATATACTGCCGTCTGTGGATTCAACTCCAAAACATAACTAACCTGGGTCGTCTCACAAAGACAGATATTTTCTCAGGCATGAAAAAGATGAAACACAGCAGACATTGCAGCTGTTTTCACAAACATTAACACAAGCAAGTGTTGTGTGCAGGACGTCCAGGGAGTGTACGAGCAATGCCAGAGCGATGCAGCGGTGCACAAGGAGATGACGCTGAAGCTTGCAGATCACAGGATCTTGTGGTTTTTTAGTTAAAGAGCACCGAGGCTGCTTTCTGTAAAACATGACATGGTTCACATTTCACTTCATATTTAGTGACTTTTTTCACTTTGTTAGTTTGCTGCTTACCCTTTTAACCATTCAAGGTTATTTATTGGGTTTGAAGTACTTACATTTGAATATAAACTGCAGAGATGCAGGAGTTCAAAAAGTTAAAGGCTAACATACATTTAAATTTCAATAAAATGCCAGCCCGTTCTCACTCCCGAGGCGTAACATGTTGAAAATGTCTACATGTTTTGAGTAGAGATGGCACGATACCACTTTTTTATGTCCGATACCGATATCATAAATTTGGATATCTGCCGATACCGATATGAATCCGATATAGTGTTTTTAATCAACAAAACTGTTTTTTAAATATCTTGCTGCATTTTGTATAAGTTCATACTCAAGTTTAAAACAACAACTACACTAAAGCTATTCTGTTATACCTGTATGCAAAAAAAAATGTTTCATAGTTCAGCAATACTGATCAATCTAATAAACTTAAACCTGCACCATCCTCCCTATTCTGGTATTTTAAAGAGTACTTAGCATAAATATTAAGCAACCTAACTAATAGGGTTCCAACTCCCAGCAACAACAAAAATAAATAAATAAAAAATAGGGAACCACCCCTCACGCTCCACCTCATGATGCTTAATCGACGTAATCAACCTTAATTTGATGCAGTGTGAAAAAAAATGCACAGAAATCAATTATTTTTCAAGAAAGATTAAATAGATTCAACATCTTTCTTCAACAAAATTGCAGACTGCACAGATGGTACCTTCCCAAAGGAAAAAGTACTATAGCTTACTAGGGTATATATATTAGACTTAATAGTCACTATATACAGTAATGGACTTCTATTTATTTTGCATCAAATTAAAACTTTGGCTGTCAGATAATTATTTATTAAAAGCTAGACATTTTAAATGAGAATAAGAAAGAAAAGTATGTCTTTGTGCCCCCTTTTCCCTGTTCATGCCCTATCGGCCCCCCTGGCTAAACTTTGCTAGATCCGCCCCTGCACAGTTACCAGCGTCAGCTGTAGAAAAAGATCCTCGAGTAGAAAGTAATATTAAATACATTCTAACAACAGCTGATCAAGCTTAAACGTGCTGCTGTTGTTCAGCCGTTGGTTTCCTCTTTCTGGTGCAAAGTGGGCCAAAAACAAACAAGAGACACGGACTCGTGACAGAAAAGCCGATCAGCTGATCGTTAAGCAGTTTCATGATTGAAGTAGCAGCAAGAAGAGGCAGTCGCTCCATATATCGCTCGTTAAGCTTAACGCAGGAATGCTTTACAAACATTCAGAGATGGACTTACACACTTGCTTTACTTCTCTCGGGGATAACTTTGTCGGAGATGAAATGCCAGGTTGCTAGCGAAGCTCCACATGCTATCCAGACCACCTACAGGTCCCGCATGCCACAGCCGCTCTATCACGTGATGCATACTGCTCCGACGTGCTAATGTTCTGAGGTGAGTTACGGCGTGTTGCAAGTTTTGTGAGGTGCTTTCGTGATATTTAATGGATCGGATTACATTTTTTATTTTTCTCCGATATCCGATCCAGTAATTTAGGTCAGTATCGGACCGATACCGATACGTAATATCGGATCGGCCCATCTCTAGTTTTGAGACTCCTCGACCTCATCCAAGTTTGAAGCTTGACACAACTCCACCAGCTGAATGGTCAGTTTGGCCTCAGAGTGAGGTTTGCTGTTGCACAGCAAATGAAATCTCTTTCATTTGACTCCAGTTGCTTTTGGGGAAGGGTTAAACAATGCCATGAAAATAAAAGCATTTTAACTTTAATTAATAAATGACAGAGATTATTTTTATTGTACATTTTTTTGAAATAATAGATTTTTCCACTGTCAGTGAGACTCATCCTGCTCTCATCTAATTCCTGTGTGTCCCACATTCCCGAGTACTGAGCCTCAGAACATGAAACTGTTTAAACCACGAGCAGGTTTCACTGTGTTGCCAGTGTAATGCACTCGTATGGTTTAACCTGCCATAATGGATGATAAATAGGCAGCACTTCACCTTAACAGGATCAGCGGGTTGGCAAAAGCGATGTTGTTTCTATAGATTCACTGCAGCCTGCATGAATGGCTGAACACAGTCATGTGACAGAGTGACATACATCCCCACATTGGCATTCAGCATGTTTGCCACAGTCTAGTCCTCAGCAGCTTCTCTGTGACAGCTTTAAATCCTCTTCTTCCTCCTTTGGCCTTTTATCTCCAATTCGACGCGAAACACACAGAGTGTCTTTGCTAACCAGGCCCAAGGGCACATCAGCAGTATCTTTCCCCAGCAGCCAACCACAAGCTCACAGGCACAAGAGCAGAGAAAATGGAAAGGCTCAGGCCGTCTCTTGAGATCTCACACAATTAGACAAACACACTTGGCCTGCTGTGTGTGTGTGTGTGTGCGTGCGTGCGTGTGCGTGTGCGTGCGTGTGTGTGTGTGTGTGTGTGTGTGTGTGCGTGGGTGTGTGTGTGTGTGTGTGTGTGTCTGTGTGTGTGCGCAGCTTTTTCAGATACATAAAACAACAATGTGGTCCTGACCTGGAGAGCTAACACGCAAGTGATTGAAATAGTTGTTTTAATTTTGAGGGATGTATGTATATATTATATTATATATATATTACAATATGTTACAATTATCACATTACCACCCCCCCCCCCCCCCTCCCACACACACACACACGGATCACAGTTTATTTATTCAGTAGCTCAAATGTTGTTTTGTGCAATTAGAATTTAAAGACAGATAAAACAGTTCAAAGGGAATAAATCAAATAAAGCTCAACGGCTGGGCATATACAAAATAACAACAACGATCAAAGACCGTTTTTGTGCTTTATGGTATTAAAACAAATCTGTGTGATAATTATGAAAAGCAAAAATTAAATAATTTAAAAAGATTATGAATCACAGTTTGCATGTAGTCACAGCGAGCTGTTTAAACGTTTAATCAGTTACTCTCACGTCTGTAATCTAACTGGAAATCTGTGTCACAGCATTTCTGGTCAGAATCATAATTAAAGCCATTCACAGTCATGTTCGTACTACGTGAAACTGTAGAACAGTAAAACGAAACTGGCTGTTTTAACATTTAATAACCAGAGTGAACGATGTTGGAGAACTCAGCGGTTCGTTTTTTCTAGTCAGAATGAACCTCTTTGATATCCACAGGGATCCTTCTGCCCTCCCAACTGTCATTCCAGATTTCCTCATTTGTGATGTTTCAATTTCAGACACTTTTCAGAGACCAGTAATATAACTTTGACTAAAATACACCATGACACGTGAAAGATGTCACCAGGTGTAACCAACAGGGCACTTCACACACTGAGTCAAATCTTAACAGCTGTATTGTTAATATTTGCATATAGGGAAATATTGGGGGAGGATAAGAAACTAAAGAAATTTGGCATAAAGTGATTAAAGTTGCAAACCATTTGAAATATTATCTCCATCTATAGCTTCAGTTTTGACAATTCATTTTAATTGGACTGTGGGCTTCCTAAATAAACTGTAGACCGCCTGTGCTGATCCTCTTTGTGTTAAAACAGTCCAGATATCCCCAAATCTACGTGCATATCTGTGTTTACTGTCGAAAATATATTTAAACCATTTTCTCGTTTTCCACCAAATTTTAAAGAAACAACCTCTTTGTCTTCATAAAGAGATAGCAGTTTTCACCTTCCACAAGTTTGGGTTTTTCCACCAAAATCAACTTAATTTAACCTTCCACCCACCCTGCAGCTTATCAGCATCCAGGTCACAGGGCACCAGTCTGAGCAGAGATGCCCAGACCTCCCTGTCCCTGGCTGCTCCCTCTAACTCTCAGGGCAAATACTGAAGCCTTCCCAGGCTAGCCAGAAGACATAATCACTTCAGTACCTCCAGGCACCTCATCCAGGAGGCACCCTGGAAACCTCTCAGCTGGCTTTATCAGGATGGGCTCTACTCAGAGTTCATCATCCTTTCTCTAAGGTCACTGCAGACACTGTGCCGGTCCATCAGACCCCAACATACTTCAGCTTCTCTCCTTGGGGTAGCAACACAGATATTATTATTATTATTTTTTTTTTATGTACCTTTCGAAAAGTTGCATGCATGTTGACTATTTAAGAATTCTGTCATGAATTTGCTGTGTGGCAGGCAGGATGAGGATGCATATGCAGGACTCAAGACGAAGGAGTAAACTCAAAACAGCAGCCTTGTTTCCAGAAAAACTTCACGTCAAATACAAAATTAAACTAAAAAAACATAAAATAAACCAGGAACTGAGAGCTGGGAAACAGAGCACAGTGAGAGTACGACACGACAACGGCTAGAGAAAAACACAGGGCTTAAATACACAAGCACAGCTGAGACAAATCAGACCCAACAAGGCACAGGGACGCAAGACTACAATGCACACAGGACCAGGACTATCAAAATAAAACAGGAAACAGCCGAAACTCAGACTTAACACAGTGAGTGGGGAGAAACATGGGACACAGGAGAAGCACAGAGTAGATACAGGCTGGGAAAAACAGTGATGGGAGGGAGAACAAAGGTCACTGAGAACTAAAGAAAACCAAAACCACGAACAACAATAATCAAAGAACATAATTATAAAGTCAAACACAAATACTGGGTCACAGTACTGTGACAAATTCAGAGTTTTTTATTCTGCTTTCTGCTTAAATCCTGTTCAGGCACTTCACACGTGTTCATATGTGATAAATAAATGGGACAAAGATTTATGGAAACTGAAATTGCAGCAGCACATCAGCTTGTGCCAGGTCTGAGAGACAGTGACTGCATAATACCAGTGATTACCAGATCATGAAAAATATTGATCAATTGATGAAAAATAGTTTTTTAGTAAAAATCCTAGAGCAGATCAAAATTACATTTGAACATATTTTAAAATGAAAGCTGACAGAACATCAGAAGCGATGGTGCTTCCCAAATGTCAGAGTAGGAAGAACGTTATCACTGGATAAATGATCTATGTGGACCACATAGACATGAATCTTCCCCTCACAGAGTGCATTAACAGCTCTCATAGGTACGAAAAACCCAGATGTGCTTCAGGGTGTGAAAAATAAGTGGTGATAAAACTAAAGAACAATGGGCTGTGGAAATCAGAACTGCAGGGATATTTTGGCATATGTTGCTGTGCAAAAGAAGGTGATACTGTGGAGGTATGTAACAACGACAGGAGAGGTCTCAGTGTCTCACTCCAACAACTTTATTAACTGACAGAACTTCACATATAGTCAGCGCCAAAATCTCCACCCCCACACTTCCTTTCAACTTGTGTGTGAGTGGAGCCACCTGGTGGTCCGCCACACATACCCCCCCTTGAACACACAGTCAGGTCTCCATTCAGTCCAGGACCCTGGGTCTAAGCAAACGACCCGCACGACTGAACCTGGGAGGGAGAGAACAGGCAGAGGAAGGTCCATCCTGTGAACGAGGCTGGTGAAGGCGAGCAGGAAAGGCAGGAGGAGGCTCAAACGTTGGTGGTCCGGGGGTAGTCCTGGGGGGAAAACCAGAGACTGTCAACCCCAGCGCAGGAGGTCGGCCACGGCGAGGGGCCTGGGCCGGCACTACATCACTGTCCGGAAGAACATGTGCTGGTTTAAGTCTGTCAACACACACAGTCTCCCTTCGACCCCCAAAATCCAAAACAAAATGTTTCTGGCCCGGTTCAATAACCCTGAACGGGCCGTCATACAGCGGCCGCAGCGGTGTCCTGTGGGCATCGTGCCTGACAAAAACAAACTTAGCAGTCTCTAAAGTCTTTGGAACAAAGGTGTCAGGCACGCAATGGTGCACCGGACCAGGAACCCGAAGCGAGTGCAAAAGCGGGGTGAGAGAGAGCACCGATGGATCGAAGCAGGGAGGAGGATTTTCAGGCAAGAATTCTCCAGGCACGCGGAGGGGCTGACCAAACACTAGCTCAGCTGGGGAAGCGCCGAGATCCTCCTTAACCGCAGAGCGCAGCCCAAGCAAAACCCACGGGAGGCGGTCAACCCAATTGCCATCCTTTAAGGAGGCGCGAAAGGCAGCCTTCAGCGACCGGTGGAACCGTTCACACATCCCATTAGCCTGCGGGTTGTATGCGGTTGTGCGGTGGACTTTAGCCCCTAACCCTAACCGGAAATGAACTGGGGGCCTCTGTCTGACGTAATGTCCGCGGGTGGGCCGAAACGCGAGACCCAGGTCGACAAAAACGCCTTGGCCACCACTGCTGCGGTAGTGGACGCCAGGGGGACCGCCTCCGGCCACCTGGTCGTCCGGTCAACAACAGTCAAAAGGTGCGTAAAACCTTGTGACTGGGGCAAGGGACCCACCAGATCGACATGCACATGATCGAAACGTTTGCCGGGTATGAAGAACGGCTCCAGGGGCGCCTTGGTGTGTTTATGAACCTTCGCGCGCTGGCAGGGAATGCACGCCGACGCCCATTCCTTAACAGATTTGCGAAGGCCTGGCCAAACAAATTTAGAGCTGACCAGTTTAACAGAGGCCCGGACCCCTGGATGAGAGAGAGCATGTACCGAGTCAAAAACTTGACGACGCCAGGAAGCGGGAACCACAGGGCGAGGGCGGCCGGTGGAAACGTCACAGACGAGGAGGGGACCACCGTCCTGCACGGGTCTGTCCTCCAGTATGAGGCCCGTCTGGGTGGATTTAAGCGCGAGGATGTCAGGGTCACCGCTCTGATCGGCAGCCATGGCGGAGTAGTCTATGCCGAGAAAGACGGGAGAAACCAGCGCACGGGACAAACAGTCAGCCACATGATTGGATTTACCAGCCACGTGCCGAATGTCCGTGGTAAACTCAGAAATGGCTGCCAACTGGCGCTGCTGGCGTGCACTCCATGGATCGGAAACCTTGGACATGGCAAACGTCAAGGGTTTGTGGTCCACGTATGCGGTAAAGTGACGACCCTCGAGAAAAAAACGGAAATGACGAGACGCCAGGTGGAGCGCCAGTAGCTCCCTGTCAAAAACGCTGTAATTGCGTTCGCTGTCACGTAGCGTACGGCTGAAAAAGGCGAGCGGTTGCCAGACACCCGAGATTCGCTGTTCCAGCACCGCACCCACCGCTATGTCCGACGCATCAGTGGTCAACGCAATCGGCGCTGAGGGGGATGGGTGGGCCAGAAGGGCAGCATTAGCTAACGCTGACTTAGCATCAGAAAACGCTTGGATGCTGTCCGGAAACCAGTCAACGGGGTCATTAGCTTTTTTACCCTTTAACGCCCCATAAAGGGGCTTCAGCAGATGTGCCGCTCTGGGGAGAAAACGGTTGTAAAAATTCACCATCCCCAAAAATTCCTGCAGTGCCTTAACAGTCGTGGGACGCGGAAATTCCGAAACAGCTCGGACTTTGTCAGGCAACGGAACCGCGCCCTCGGCGGAAACACGGTGCCCAAGGAAATCGAGAACGGGCAACCCAAACTGGCATTTAGACGGATTAATAATCAGTCCATGCTCCGCCAAACGCTGAAAAACCTGACGCAGATGGAACATGTGCTGCTCCTTCGAGCTGCTGGCCACCAGTATATCATCAAGATATACAAAAACAAAGGGCAGCCCGCGCAAGACCGAGTCCATCAACCGCTGGAAGGTTTGGGCGGCACCTTTCAGGCCAAACGGCATGCGCAGAAACTCGAAAAGGCCGAAAGGTGTAATTACGGCGGTTTTGGGGACATCCTCCGCGCGCACGGGAACCTGGTGATATCCCCGTACCAAATCGATCTTAGAAAAAACCGAGGTCCCCGCAAGATGGGCGGAAAAATCTTGGATGTGGGGAATGGGATAACGATCGTTCTCCGTGACATTATTAAGACGGCGGAAATCCCCACAAGGTCGCCACCGACCATCAGATTTAGGCACCATGTGTAACGGAGAAGCCCAGGCACTGTTCGAACGCTGCACGATGCCCAGACGCTCCATGGTGGCAAATTCTTCCCTAGCGACAGCCAGTTTGGCGGGGTCGAGGCGGCGCGCGCGCGCGAACACCGGGGGCCCTACTGTAGTTATGTAATGCTCTACCCCATGCTTCGTCACCGTGCTCGAGAAAGTGGGGACAGTGAGTGAGGGAAACTCAGAAAGCAAACACTGAAAAACGTCACCCGAATCTACTGAGTTAGCATGCACCACGGGCTGAGCACCCCGAGTCAAACAGGGTAATGAGGAAAAGGACACAGCATCAATTAAACGTCTGTTAGCCACATCAACCAGTAGTCCGTGAGCACAAAGAAAATCAGCGCCTATTATAGGCACAGAGCTAGCAGCAACAACAAAGTTCCACTGAAAGTCACGGTCGTGAAAGCAAACAGTCACCAACCTTTCACCGAAGGTTTTGATGGGAGAGCCATTAGCCGCTGTTAGCAATGGCCCGCAACCCTCAGCTAGCCTGTCCGAGCCAGCCGGGGGAAGAAGGCTCTTCTGTGAGCCGGAGTCCACCAGGAAACGCCTCCCCGAGCGTGAGTCCTCTAAGAAAAGCAGCCTTTCCTTGTTGCCAGCGGTCGCGGCTGCTACAGAGCGCTGACATGCCCGTTTCCCTGGGTCTGGAAACTGCAAGGCGGGAGGCAGCGCCGTGCCTTCGCTCCAAAACGCTGGTGATAAAAACAAAGCCCCTTTCCGCGGTGCCGCCGTGCAGCGATTCCGGCCACAGTGGACGAGTCGGAGGGCCCGTGGAGCATCGGTGAGGGGGAGGGGGAAAACGCTGGTGGGTCCTGAATAACCGTCTGGACGCCGAAAGTCCTGGTAGCCAGGAGGATGCGATCCGCCTCTTCCGCAAGGGAGCGGTAATCCTTCGTGGCCAATAGCGGGGAGTTGGCAAGGCCAGCGCGCACTGGAGCCGGCAGCTGTCGAAGAAAGAGGTGGGTGAAGAGAAATCCTCCGTCCTCCGCGCCCAGCAAGGACAGCATGCTCTCCATGAGCTCGAGGGCGGTGCCGTCGCCCAGGCCCGCGATGGAAAGGAGTTTCTCGGCCCGCTCAGCATCAGAGAGGGAGTAACGCCGCAGCAGCAGCCCCTTGAGGGCGGCGTACTTGCCCTGGGCTGGGGGATCCCGGAGGAGAGTCATCACACGGCGGGTTGACAGCGGGTCAAGTGAGGCCACCACATGGTGGTATTTAGTGTCGTCGGCTGAAACTCCACGAAGAGCAAACTGAGCTTCTACGTGCATGAACCATGAAGGAGGATCGTGAAGCCAAAAATCCGGCAATTTAAGCGCCACAGCAAACGCAGCCATCGGCGGAGTTGAAGGTCCGGCGGCCGCCGATGCTTCCAGGCCAGAGCTGGCTTCGTCGTCGAGCCTTAGCATGTTCACTACAGGGGTCACCAATGTGGAGGTATGTAACAACGACAGGAGAGGTCTCAGTGTCTCACTCCAACAACTTTATTAACTGACAGAACTTCACATATAGTCAGCGCCAAAATCTCCACCCCCACACTTCCTTTCAACTTGTGTGTGAGTGGAGCCACCTGGTGGTCCGCCACAATACAAGAGAATGTCGCCCTTGTGACGAGAGAACAGGTGCAGCACAGAGAAGAACGATGCACTTTTGTACACAGCTGTACAAATCTCTGAGGATCCATTCATTTCTCTTTCATTTTCAAAGACCAATTTGCTGACCAATTTTTAAATATATACTTTGTGTACACTTACCACTCTGTGCCTAATGACTGATTTTAATTGTATCTTTGTTTTCATGTGCACATTTCTTTAAAAGATTGAAGAACATATTAACATTTATACTTTTCATTTATTGTGAATAAGCCAAATCATATACCTTGTTCATTCTAGGCACCTTTTGTGAACTGAGCTGATTGTCATGTTACAGATTATATTCTTATCTGGTCTTTAAGTCAGACGTCATCAGCCGTGTCAGGCCCAAACTCTGCTGCAGGTTATAAACTCAAACGAACACTGCAGCATCACTGGGAGTTAAAAACTGTCTAAATTCTTTCATCTTTAATAAAATCATCAGCGTTGCTGCTTTACCAGGTGTAACAATGAAGTTTAACATCCAGGCATCCATGAAAACAGGATTTATTACATTTAAGAGAGTTAGAAGTTAGCAGGAAGTTAGCTCGCTAGCTTCCACCTAAACATGATATAGCATGTTCTGACTGAGAGATTTCTGAATAAATTCAAACGTACAGCTCTGTTATCACTTCCAACATAAATGAAAACAGGAAACTAAACAGCAGTGACGTTTGTAGGGTTACTGAAGTTGGGCTAGCTGGTATATAATGATGTGCTACGTGATCACTAGCCACACAGCTATGTTAGCATAAACATAGTGAAGCTGGAGGATGAACGCTAACTTTCTTCCACTGGATAAAAGTTAGCGTGAGGGTTCCCGATGGTTAGAGACAAATGCAATCGCATTAATTTCATTCTGAATGTCTCTGTTCTCAGTGGATATCAGTGACTTTCATCCAGCCTTTCATATGACTCACAGCGGTCACAGTGATTGCTGTCTGCAGCCAGGAATCAGATGGTTGTGGTTTAAAAGCAAACAGAGCATCTCTATAATCCAGTGGATTCTGTGGGCTGGATAAGATGTTTTATTCCTGTTTTCCAAAGAGAAACAAGGTTGGTTTGAGTGGAAGAATAAAAAATGAATTCAGCTTTTTGTTTTCAATAATATATCTAACATGAATGTTGTATTGGACTATTTCTAGCAGTAAAGTCCGGGAACAATCTGTCCACGTGTAGATCCAAACCGTTCTCATCCCAGGGTGTTGAACGCTCCCATTCTGTCTGGTGCTGATGGCACAATCAGACAAGGAGTGTTTGACATTGGGGCAATGATGCTACGGCTGCAGGAATATTAGACGTAAAGCAGCAATGAACCTCTTTTAAAGAGCAACACTTGGAGAGCAGAGGGCGAGGGGTTCACCAGGGGACCGTGAACCTGTTTGGGACTTCTGAATACTTTAGTTGTTTTTTGCTTGACATTTGATTTTGTTCATGCCACTTTTCTGAGTGTGTGTTATATTTTATTCAGGATTTTAGTTTCATTAGTCCCCTCAGGGTTTCCCTCCACTGTGTTTGTCGCCTGAGTGAAGTTCATCTTTCTGTTTGTTAGTTTTTCCAGTTTAACTGTGGGAGTCGTCTCCTGTCATGTTTTGAGTTTTACTTCAGGGGTCACCTGATTGTTGGGATTTCCTTTGTATTTTTTTTTTCTGTCCCATTTGGTTCTTTAGCCGTCAGAATTGTTGTCTGAAGACCAACAAGGATACCCAATGGATTTATTTTGCCAAATGGATCATCGTGGCATTGCCGTATTGGTCCATTTGATCGACCTTTGTTTTTATTATTTATTATATTTTATTTTCAGATGTTACAGACAGGACAGACATGAGTGAAAGGAAAGGGAGAAAGAAAGAGAAAGGAAAAGAAAAACAGAAGGGGAGAGGGACAGTGAGAAAGGGAAAAAACAAATAAAAAAAATTAAAATAAATAAAAAAAAATCTCCTGGATCACCTGTTGAGAGAAAGAATAGAAAACAAGCAAAAAAAAAACCAAAGCAACATACTAAACACAACACCATCGCATTAATCTAGCTAAGTGTAAACAGCAGTAAATACTAAATATTCAATGTTGTTGTGCAGCACGCAGGACAGACAATGTGCTTTGAAGTAGCAGCCAAGAAAGGTGTAATTTAAGTCTACGGACAGTGAACACCCGTGTGCACACCTGTGTGGATCAGTGCGCTTGTATTCAAAAGGTTTCCACATGTAATGGTCTGCAAGAGGATGTAGAGAGCCATAGCCCCGCCCCCCAGGGCATGAAGCAGGCATGGAGGAGATCCAGGCCCCAGACATCCAGAGGCCCCAGACTGCGAGAGCCCAAGGAGGACCACTGGAGGGGCATCCGTGCCACCCTCATGGGAAGGGCTGAGGATCCCCAGACGAGGCGTCACCCAGTAGCCACCGAGCAGAAGCTAGAGGGGGCTGCACCGGCGTGCCCGCCGGCTCTGCCGGCAGCCAGCTGTGCCAGAGTGAACCGAGCCGCAGGCCCAGAGGCCGGAGGCCCGAGGGCCCCCCGCACCCCGGAGGAGGCCTGACCGAGCAACAGGCGCCAGGCCCCGCCAAGTAGCCACTGGGAGTGAGCTGGTACATACCTGAGCGCCCAGCCCCGGACACCAAGAACCCTCATGCACACATATACAAACACTCAGCACTCACCCAACGTAAGGATTGACATAAATGGACATGTACACACAATCACACTCCCCAAACATACTCTATACCCCGGGTCCAGGTACCCTCGCCCCCAGAGGGGGAAACAGAACCCAGACCCAAGAGATGTTACCCTTCCCCGCGGGGTGGAGGCAAGCAGACCGTCCCAGGCTCCGCAGCAGCAGGGAGGCCCATCGGACAGCCAACATCTCCTCCCAGCCCCCCCGCCCCGATGGCTAGTAGAGAACGGGGGTGTGTGAAGACCCCTTCCTTTGTATTTTTTTAATGTCTTAAAATATAAAGCAAACCCATTGTTGTGATTTGACTCTGTATAAATAACATTTAATTGTCTGTTTTTCTCCCTTCGTGTGTTTCTTGGAGTTCCTGGTTGTTTGACTCCGTTGTTGTTTGTTGTTCCCCCGTCTTACTTGGAGTCTTGAGTTTGGCTCTGAAACGATGGCAGTTTAATTTCTATGATATTATTTCTTTGATTTTATTCACATTAGATTTAGATAAAGATCGTGATGTGGAGAGAAATCTGCTCTTTCACTTCCTGTTGTGAGTTTCAGTGCATTTTCATACGGGGACAGCTTAACATAATGTACTTACTGTATTGCATTGTGTTTTATTTTATATTAGTAAATAGAATAGCAATCCCCCCATGCGCGCGCGCGCGCGCACACACACACACACACACACACACACACACACACACACACACACACACAAACACTTTTTGTATGTTCACGTGCGTTTCTATCTTCCATTTCTCTATAACGATGAAGACATCTGGAACAACTCTGTGTTCAGTAACTTTGGGATTCAGCCTGGAGCAGCTATGGACTGAACTACCAACTGCCAATTAGCAGATGACCTGCTGCACCGCCTAAACCACCGCTGCTGACACTGTACATCAGCCAGAAACGCTTACAGTGGACCAAAGTTTATTATTTATTAATTTTATTATGTATGGTTAGAGTGAGCTTGTGAAACAACCAGGAGTTTGATCTAATTTTTATTCAAAATGATTTCAAAGAAACATCAGCAGCAGCAGTGCTGGTAAGAAATATTAGAAAAATACTGTAACGCTGAGGCTGGAGCTCAGAAACACGTTATTCTGATGTTAGATTGTATAAATCATTAAACAAATCTTGTGCACGAACACACTTCAAATTTCTCTTTGAAACAAAGTTTGCTTTTTTGTATTTCTGACACAAACTGGGCCGTGGCTGATGATTTATATCCAGAGCATTTGATACAGTATCACCGATGTGACCATATTCAGCCCAGCAGACGACTGCTCACATCTCTGGGTTTATTAGAAAATTTGTAATAACCCAGACTTCCTCTCTCTAATAGAATAAAGGATGTGTGAATGGCACTTGTAATGATCTGAAGAAGGAGACCTTCAGTCATTAGGGATGTAGGCTAATAACTGCTTTGCCACTTCATTACTTCCACACTGAGCTGCAAAGGTGTCATTTCGTGTCCAGATCTACCAGTATAGTGATAATAAAAATAATGAGTTTCATATCACAGCTTTACCATGTGAGGGTATTAGGCTGTAGGGGGTACTGTGCTAATAATAATTACTTTGTGTATATGGGGGCATATTTTCATATTTCATTGTATGTACTTTATACTTTATGCTAGTTTTTATATATTTTTCTTCTTCTACAACCTGTAATTCCACTTATTCTGGCTTGTCTGTGTTTGGGTTTCTGTTTTGTTGACCCCTTTCCTTGTGTGTCTGCTCTTGTCTTTGGTAATTGTTTGCTCTCAGCAATTTCACCTGTATGACTGCGCCTCTGCAATTAACTGCAGTTTATTTTCCTTTCCCCCCCTATTATGTTACCCTTTCCTCCAATTTCCTTACATCTAAGCTACACAGCTTATCATAAAATGTGCTGCTCTGCTGCTATTACCAATCGCTTTTTCTGATTGGTCAAACACTGGAAACAGTGTCCCTTCCATGTGAATGTCCATCCATCCTTATCAGTGTTGTGGGCAGGCTGAAGCCTATCCCCAGCACCCACAGGGCGAGAGGCAGGGTACAGCCTGGACACATCGCCAGTGTGACACAGAGACTCAAACACACACTCACAACTATGGGCAGTTTAAAAAATCACCAGTTAACCCAACTAATTGCATGTATTTGAATTGTGGTAGTCGACTCAGCAACAGTGCAAACCCCCACGCCACTCGCATGTGATACGGGTAGGGATGGGTATCGTTTAGGTTTTATCCGATACCGGTGCCAAACCGGTACTTTTGAAACGGTGCCGGTGCTTAAATGGTGCTTAAACGGTGCTTAAAGAATGGAGAACACAAACTTTGTCCAAAAACCTCTCATGTTTAACTGTTTTCCTCTTTTTCTTTGGTCATTTTATCCTTTTTGGCCAGGGTGAAGGGAGTATCTGCCATCAAACAAGAGGACAGCCGCATGTAGCTATGATGATGTTTGCTAGTTCACCTTACATGCATTAATGTAATAACGTGGTTAGCCTACTCAACGTAAATTACACACGAACAACATTAAGCTCCTCACGCAGAGAAGAACGGCTGCTGCTGCATCATCATCCTCATCATTCCTGCTACACTGGCAGGGCTAGGGGCCAGGACTCTCCTCTTCGGGTTTTTGGGGGATGTTGCTAACTCCGGGTCCGATAACAGGCACCACACCCGCAGTAGATGTGCTCGGTGTGAGGTCTCGCAGCAAGCTATCAAATACGGCGCATTTCTCGGCTTTTAAAAAAACGCTATGCGTCGCCAGCTGTTTCATCAGATTGGAGGAGTTACCTCCTTTGACAGTATCACAGTATCAGCTTAAAGCACTTGTTGCTGCTGAGTTTGCATCTTTTGCTGTGAAGTACAGCCAGACTTTGACCGCTTCGCCTTGGGCATTTTTAATCTGTAGCTCTGCTCTAAAAGAACGTACGTACCTGGGCCCGCCTACTATCCTCGGAAACGTAAAATGATTGGCTAGAATCCAAAGTGTATCACAGCTCAGGAAAAATGTGCGCTGCTTTTCGGTCTGGTTACTACTGTTTATGTCAGAACCGATACTGGTACCCATCCCTAGATACGGGTTGACTTAAGTCGCCACCTTTAAGCTGGTTCCAAACATTAGCTAAAGCTAAAAATAAAACAGACTTTAAACTCTTAGCGGTGGATCACAGCTACGCCTGTCTGTGTGTCACTTTGCAATCAATCGGAGACCTCCATGTCACAGGGCAGTCGCAGGGGGCCTTCAGGAAGCGCCGTCGTCCCCCCAAGCACAGGCTGCCCGGTGCGACATGTGGTGCATGCCTGTGAGCTCTCCCACCCCCCTCTGCCACTCCATCCTTGACCCCGCTCGGGGAGGGGCACCTCCCTAACAAAAGCTTAGCTTGAGTGCTGACTTTCAATAGATGGCAGTGATTAGCTGCTCTGCTACGTACAGAACCTTTACAAGTTACTTAGCACCAGCACTTTAAACAGATTTCAAACTGAATACAACTTGTAAATTAGTTGAGGGTCTTCTTTCTGGGAGGAAAGCGAGGGAGGCAGGCAGATGAAACCTCCCTTCACAGATTTCCTTTTCTTCAGAGGTTTCTCTTTACAGGTCGGTGACAGTTGGAAGCATCTACACAAAAGAGAATCAGGTAAGTTGAAACCAAACAGATTTCTCACAAAGCAAAATACAGAACATGGGGAGCTGAACTTTAATACCACAGTGAGTACGACAATCTGGCATCAACTAAGGGAATCTTCAGCCTTGAGTAGCAGATGAGAAGTCCTCAGACACAGGTGAGTGATTACCCTGCCAGGTGCACAGGAAGTGAAACACACAGCAGAATGACGGACACACACTCACACATGCACACAGACAGGGAAGAAAAAGTTACAACAAAGTGTGGGGACACAGACAGGAGGACACATTTTCACCTCACTATGTTGCTGCTCTGTATACATACAGGTGTGGAGTGTCTGAGGTGTATTCCAGAAACCTGGTTCATAATTTCTAAATGTAACCCTGATTCTGTCTCGGCATGTGACAGTGAGAAGAAAACCTGGCTGTGAGGAATAAGAATGATTCCCATTTTCTCCTTCAGTTTCAGGGTCCTCACATTGTTGGTGTTGGCTCACCGTCACACTGTCCTGGACACTGTAAAAGAGCAGACACACCTGTGCTTTTCTGATAAGTCAAATTGCCTGCTTTAAAAAAAGGTCTATTGAACAGGCACAGCAGTCAATGCAGCTGAGCCAGAAGGCTGACACTTTGCTCTCCAGCATCGTCTGCTCATTCAACATTTACCAGACGGGGAGATGTGTATTTTTAATGGATGACAAAGTGCTAGAATTTACTGTCAATTATATATGAGGCTGTAAAATATACATATTCAGTGTAAAATGATGGGGACAAAACATGAGGAGAAACTGAAGAAAAATACAACAAAATCAATACGACAGATGAGATAAGTTTCACTCATTTTGTAGTTTCAAACTAAACTGGTCGTGTGCATACACTTTACATTGTGAGTTGATGAGCCCATGATAGAGAAACTAAAAGAGTCCGCGTTTGTATTGTTACCCTATGTTACTGAAGATATGTTAGGTTCTGGTTGTTGATATAATCAATTATAATCTGAGCTTCTTGTATTTTGTCATTGTTTATGTTAAATCATCTAGTTCCTTAGTTGCTCAGTCTTTAGCCCTTGTTCATCTCGATCCTTTCATGTTGTCAAATCAGTATTATGTCTGCCTCAGTCATGTTTCCTGTTTTATTTTGAAAGAGTCTGGTGTTCTTTGTTCATTGTATTTAGTTTTGCTTCCCCTTTCCCGTCATCAGGATCATGTGTGTCAGCTGTTTGCCCTCGTGTGTTTCCACTCCCCTGATCATCCCTGTGGGTGTTTAGTCTCTGTGTTTCATTCAGTCTTTGTTGGATCGTCTGTGTTACTTTGTTTTTATTCCATGTGATCAGCCAAACTAAAGACTCGCTTTCTGTTTAGACATTCAAGTCAAGTTCCTTTGGGTCTGCTCTTGGGTCCGTTAAACTAACACACTAGCGTAACCCGCAGTGACACCAACAGATCTTTTAAGTACTACAAGTTGCACGGTGGGGCTCCATGGATCAGACTGGTTTGTCCAGCACCTCCCACAGATGCTCCATTACATTGAAATATGGCGAATGTGGGCCCAAGTCACACTTGTCGTGCTCGTCAAACCACTCCTGAACCATCTTTGTTTTGAGGCAGGTAGCACTATCCTGCTGAAAGAGGTCGTAGGCATCAGGGTGTACCATTTCCATGAAAGGGTCTACATGGTGTGTAACAATGCTCAGCTAAGTGGTACGTGTCAAAGTAACATCAACATGGATGGCAGGACCCAAAGTTTCCCAGCAGAATGTTGCCTGAAGCATCACACTGCCTCTGCTGGCTTGTCTTCTTCCCATAATGCACCGTAGCAAAACGTATTCCCCAACAACACACACACACACACACACCCGGCCATCCACATGAATAGAATAGAATCCGGTTGTTCAGTCTGACGTCACTAGCCGTGTCTGGGTCTAAACTCCGCTGCAGGTCCATATATCAAACGATCATATGGCATTACTGAGAGTTGAAAAACTGTCTAAAGTCTTTCATCTTTAATAAAATGATCAGCGTTCTGCTCTACCAGGTGTAACAATTGAGTTTAACATCCAGGCATCCATGAAAACGGAATTTATGACATTTAACGGAGTTAGAAGTTAGCATGGAGTTAGCTCGCTAGCTTCTATCTAAATACAATATAGCATGTCCTGACTGCGGGGTTTTGGAAACAAATTAAAACGTACAGCTCTGTTATCACTTCCAGCATAAATGAAGACAGGAAACTAAACAGCAGTGACGTTTGTAGGGTTACTGAAGTTAGGCTAGCTGGTATATAATGATGTGCTACGTGACCGCTAGCGACACAGCTATGTTAGCATAATATAAACAAGCTAACTTTTTTTCCACTCGATAAAAGTTAACGTGAGTGTTCTCGGTGGTCAGAAACAAATGTAATCGCATGGCAGGATGCTGTAAAAGGACCAAACTTCAGCCAGGAGAACAACTGAGATAATCCATCCACAATACGAGGTTAGTCATTCATATACTGCTGCATGGGCTGGGCTGTAGTTACATCCTAAGGTTTTAAAAACTGAGCTTAAATAAATGATTAGCGGTAATAAAAGCCGAGGGAGGTCAACAGTGATCACTGACTGTTTTAGGAGCTTTTTGAGATCAAATAGAAGAAAATACATAACATTAAACATGTTAACAACACAAAAGCCATATTAAACGCAGACTACTTTAGACCCGGAAGTAGGATCCGTCGCGTCATCACTGAACAACCGGATAGAATGCCTTTATTGTCACTGTGCAGTTGTACAATGAGATACAGGGCATCTCCACAGTTCTGCAGCGCTATATACATATGGACAGTATTAACAGAGGGAAAAGATATATGTATATATATAAAATGTACAAATATACAAGCTGGTTTAAAACAAAAACAAAAAGGAATATGTAATAAATAGTGTTGTGTATATACAGTTGGGTTATTGCACATAGACTTGGTATTGCACAGTGGTGGTCCATACAGGAAGTGGGAAGAAAAGGGAAAGAAAAAAAAGAAGGGGGGGGGGGGGGGGGCTGTGTTATCGGTGCATGTGTGAGTTCAGGGTGGTTATCGCTTTGGGGAAGAAACTGTTTTTGAGTCTGTGGGTTTTTGTGTTGATGCACCTGTAGCGCTTCCCTGTGGGAAGCAGGCTGAACATGTTGAAGCCAGGGTGGGAGCTGTCCTTGATGATGTTTGCTGCTCTGCTGAGGCAGGAATAAATGTCCATCAGGGAGGGGAGAGGGCAGCCGATGATCTTTTGTGCTGTCTTGACCACACTCGGAAGCCTCGCTCTATCTGCTTTGGTGCAGCTGCCGTACCATACCGTGATGCAGTAGGTTAGCAGGCTCTCAATGGACGAGCGGTAGAAGGTCAGCAGCAGGTTGGAGTTCAGCTTGTACTTCCTGAGGACTCTCTGTTGGGCTTTCTTGACGACCGCTGAGATGTTGTCTGTCCAGGAGATGTCAGCAGAGATGAGGACACAAAGGAACCGGAAGGTGTGGACCCTCTCCACACACTCCCCGTTGATGTAGAGGGGGGCCAAGTCGGTGCTGTGTGTCCTGAAGTCAACGATGAGCTCTTTGATTTTCTTAGTGTTCAGTGCCAGGCTGTTCTCTGAACACCAGGCTGCCAGCTTCAGGACTTCCTCTCTGTGCTCTGCCTCGTCTCCCTTCGAGATGAGTCCGACTACCGTGGTGTCATCAGCAAACTTGATGATGAGAGTGTTGTTGTGGGTCGAACTGCAGTCGTGGATGTAGAGAGAATACAGGAGGGGGCTCAGCACACAGCCCTGTCGGGAGCCGGTGCTCAGTGTGCGAGTGGAGGAGAGGGCCGAGTCTTACAGTCTGGGGCCGGTTTGTGAGAAAGTCCTTTATCCAGGCACATGCGAGAGGAGGGAGGCCAAGAGTGACCAGTTTGGTGATGAGGATGTCCGGGATGATTAAAGGCTGAGCTGTAGTCCACGAAGAGCACATGATGTAACATCAGATCGTTACATTATTTTTTACTCTAACGCATCAAGTTTAAGGAGAAAATATTAACTTGCTCCCTGATGTATCCCACCCACTAACAGGTGGCACAATGAAGAGATAATCAGTGTTATTCACTTCACCTAATGGTATGCCTGATTGGTTTACTTGCAGGAAGGAGCAGAGAAAGAGAAACACAAACTGTAGGATAAGACACACAATAAATGATATGCTATGGTTACGTATACATATACCACGCAAAGGAGAGAGGAGGAGCTTAGAGAATCACGAGGTCCCCAAGCAGCTCAAGCCTACAACAGGAGAACTAAAGTATCTGATCCAGTCTGAACTAAAGCTCCCAAAGCCCAAATTTGCAAATGTGCAAAGTAGGTAAAATGTTGCAGTAGCATTGCACACATTCATTCAGTTTAAAGGCGATGAAGTATTTAAATCCAGCTTTTCCAAGCTCAGCAACAGGATGTACAGCTAATGTTAAAAGTCCTGTGACAATGAAAAACCTGAACGTTTGAAGTGAAGTAAGAAGTTGCCTGCTTGTATTTGTCACTTAAAGACCAACTGCATAAGCATTTATACTCTTCCAGCACTGTTGACACTTTAGAGCACTCTACACTACATGCCACCTTTTTCACACATTCAAATGGCACTTCATTCTTTGCACTTACTTTGAATTGAATACACGCCTGTGGTCAGTGTTGAATCATCAGTTACTCTAACATTAACCTGTAGGAAACACACAATCTGGTGCTGCATTAACACAACCCAAAGTGTGTTTTCACCTTGAAGAACCAACACATGACTGTTGCACTAGCAGCTGTGAGAGCTGCCTCTTCACAAACTCCTTTACACTCAGACTCTAAGTGCGTGTCCTCAAAAAGCAGTTTATTGATTTAAGTGTTCCCCTTGAAGTGTGCTTTTAGCTTAAGAGAAATGAATAAGCATCAATTGTTCCACTTATCCACCATCAATAAGAGAGTATGCACTGTTATGCAAGAGCAGCCTCTCTGGCTGAGTCAGCAGCAATTGTATAATCAAGACTGAAAATAAGCTAATTGGTAATTTTTCCACATAATTAAGTCTGTGCCAAAAAAATATTTTTTCATTTACATAATCTGATTATTTGCAAGGGCAAAAAGAAGAGTTGCAACTAGATTATGTTTTGTATTAAGGTAATGAAAAAGATTTTTAATTTACGTATTCAGCAAGCTGCAAATACACTGATAGTGAATGTTTCTGGGAAAAAAACGAATATTTGTTTTCTGCAAATAATGAGCTAAATGTCATTAAACTTTTCTTTTTCTGTGGAAACAATTGTTTATCTGTTTAGACCGTGACGGCTTTAGTTTGGGAAAGATGATGGTCTGTTTCAGTAATAATCTTTACATTCAACTCATCAACTGCTGCCAACATCTGCAACACCTGCAAACAAACAAACCTATACATTACGTTAATTCAGCAAACAAGATCTTCCAGCCTGAATCCTTTCTATGTAAAACTGTTTGAACTGAGCACACAATAAATCATCTTTTTTTTTGTAAATATAATGGCAACTGACAACACAAGGCACATCATTGAAGCAGAAATTTTGAATAATAATAATAATAATAAAAATTTTGAGTATACCGTACATATATATATATATATATATATATGTATATATATATATATATATATATATATATATATATATATATATATATATACACACACACATTTTATTGTATATCTGCATTTTGGTGATTTTTTTTTCCTGCATCATTTTTGCATCAATATAGAGTAACATTTCATTATGTAAAATGTCGACAAAAATTTGGAAAACCAACAAAGGTTCCTGAATAATTTGTATTGCTTACAAAAAACTTTAGTATTTATTATCTCTCAGCACACACGCGCAGATTTGTTCCATGTTTGATAGAAATGTAATTTAGGAGAGACCTGAACATTACATAATATAAACATAATATAAACACTATACATGGTCACAAATTAAGACAATTGTGTGCAAAAACAGATGCAAACAAACAAACTGGAACTTTAAATGTCCAGTGAAATTTCTAAGTATTTTAATCCTGTTTTTCAGGATTTAAATAAAGGATTGTTTTTCAATTGCCAGTCTTAGCAGCCGGGGATCACTCCGCCAGGGCCTCCTCTCCTGGACACCACCCGGCACACAATGCACCCGACCCCTACGGCCCCTCCTGTGGGTGGTGGGCCTGCGGGAGGATGGACCCATGTCCCCTTTTCGGGCTGTGCCTGGCCGGGCCCCATGGACTAAGGCCCAGCCACCAGACGCTCGCCCTCGGGCTCCCTCCCCGGGCCTGGCTCCAGGGCGGGGCCCCGGTAACCCTGCCCCAGGCAAGGTAAACTGTTCCCTCAATGTTTTCTTCATAAGGGTCTTCTGAGGGCGAGAAGTTCAGCCATCCGGGAGGTGCTCAGAGTAGAGCCGCTGCTCCTCCACATCGAAAGGAGCCAGTTGAGGTGGTCCGGGCCTCTGACAAGGATGCCTCCTGAGCGCCTCCTGGGTGAGGTTTTCCGGGCATGTCCCACCGGGAGGAGGGCAGCATATAGTTAGGGCTGGACCAGATGACCAGGTGATGAATCCTCCCTTAGTTATGCTGCAATAGACGTAGGCTGCCGGGGATTCCCATGATGCATTGAGTTTTTCCTTTCCAGTCACCTTTCTCACTCACTATGTGTTAACAGACCTCTCTGCATTGAATCATATCTGTTATTAACCTCTGTCTCTCTTCCACAGCATGTCTTTATCCTGTCTTCCTTCTCTCACCCCAACCAATCACAGCAGATGGCCCCGCCCCTCCCTGAGCCTGGTTCTGCCGGAGGCTTCTTCCTGTTGAAAGGGAGTTTTTCCTTCCCACTGTCACCAAAGTGCTACTCATAGGGGGTCATATGATTGTTGGGTTTTTCTCTGTATCTATGAAGTGCCTTGAGGCGACTTTTGTTGTGATTTGGCGCTATATAAATAAAATTGAATTGAATTGAATTGAATTGAATATTAAGTAATCCAAAATATTCAGAATAGTTACTCTCATTGAGTAACGTAACAGAATACATTACAAAATACATTTTGGGGCATGTAATCTGTAATCTGTAGTGGAATACATTTTAAAAGTAACCTTCCCAACACTGCTTATGGATCAGTTTGAGTCTGTTAGCATCAGCGACCCTCAGCCTGCTCCCCCAGCATGCAACGGCGTAGAGGATCGCACTGGCCACAACAGACTCGTAGAAAATCCTGAGCATTGTCCGGCAGATGTTGAAGGACCTCAGTCAAAAAAATAGAGGCGACTCTACTTCCTGTAAAGTTCTGTGGTGTTTGTAGCCCAGTCCAGTTTATTGGTGAAATCAACATCTGGAGGGTCGGAAAATCAATTTGGGCCAAATAAAATAGCTTCTGTTTTACAATCGTTAAAATGTAAACAATTTTTAGCCATCCATGACTTAACATCACTAAGACAGTTAAGGAGAGGTTGAATTGGGAAGGTATCCGCATGACTGAAAGGTAAGTAAAGCTGGCAGTCATCAGCATATAAATTAAATGACAATCACGCCAAGAGGGAGAAGATATAGCGAAAAAGTGGCCCAAGAATGGATCCCTGCTGCACACCCCAATGCAGAGGGGCCACAGAGGATGAAACCGGCCCCAACATAACGCTAAAACTCCTGTCAGACAGGTATGATTTAAACCCCAACAGTGGCAAGTCAGAAATTTCCACACAATGGTGAAGGTGGGAGATCAGTAGATCGTGATCCACTGTGTCGAAGGCAGCGGTCATGTCCAATAAGACCAGCACTGCATATTTACCACGATCAGCAGCCACCAAAACACCATTCATTACTCTTACAAGGGCTGTCTCCGTGAAATGGCTTAAAACCTGATTGAAAAATTCCAGACAATTGGAAGTTGTTCAAGTAGTCCATCAGCTGAGTATAAACAATCCTTTCCAAGATCGTACTTAGAAAAGGAAACTTAGAGGCGGAAAGCTAACATGAGCAGGAAACATGCTGAGAAGGGTCGGCAATAGCAAGAGTTGGAGGTCTCAGGTTAGCAACCTTGTCCACAAAGAAATTAATAAACTTATTGCACAAAGCCTTAGATGACAGCAAGGAAGCATAGCCCTCAATATTAAGTACAGACTTTATAGTGTTATGCAGAACACGAAGGCTATGTGAGCTGGCAGTAATAAGTTGAGGGAAGTAGGAGTGTTTGGCGACCTTCACTGCTCTCTGATAACCAGCTAGCTTTGAGGGCTTCCATTGAGATATACAGCCTGTCTTTTTTCCACCGTCTTTCACATCTCCTACATTCTTTTCTAATCACTCAGGTAAGATCAGTTAACCAGGGACTAGCCTTGGGCACTGCCTGAGTCTTAAAGGAGCAACAACATCGAGGACACATTTACAAGCAGAATCAAAATAAGAAAGTAAATCATCCAAGGTGGACAAAAAAGGAGGATAGGGCATGACTTGATAATACAGCAAGGAAAACCGTTCAGCAGAATCTGAGACAAAAGCACGATAACAACGAACAGGAGCAGCCTGTTTAACAATAGAATTAAGAGGAAGATTATCACATAAAACAGGCATGTGGTCAGAGAATACAGGGTCCTCAACATGCACATTACTAATAGACCATACGATAAAACCAAGTCCAATGTGTGACCACACTTTTGAGTGGCGCCGTTGACAGATTGAGCAAAATTAAAACAGTTCACTAAGTCCAGAAAGATCCATAAGAGCTTCCCAGGGCAGCAAACATGTATATTAAAATCACCAAGCAGAAGGATCTGATCATAGCGTGAAGCACAGTCGGCAAGAAACTCTGAAAACTCAGCTAAGAACTCCTTATTATAAACAATCGAGGGCGAGTGGCCCATCTCAGTTCAAAGCTGGTGTGGGGAGTCGATGGGGATAGCTGCTTAAAGTCAAAATGTTTCTTAAAAACAACAGCTAGTCCTCCTCCACGACCAGAGACTCTCGAAACATTAAGAAAGGCAGCAGCTCAGTGAAGGCATTTAACTCGCCGGATGGATCCAAGTTTCAGTCAGAAAAAGAAAATCCAGCTCATGGGAAGAGAAAAATTCTTTCGAAATAAAGGTCTTATTTGCCACAGATCTGGCATTAATTAACCAAAACCTTGTCTCCTGCGTCGCTTCCGGGTATCTGGTGGCAGTGGTAAGGAGCGCCAGTGCGGTGGTGTTCATTCCAGATAGGGAGGCAGAAAGCCTTGGTTGTTGTTTCCAGGCCAATCTAAGATCTGCGTGGATAAACCTAATTCCAATAATGTCTGGCGATCATAAGACAGTGTTGAGCTGACACGTTGCACAAAGTTAGTAAGAACAATAAAATAAAACAAATAAAAAAGAGCGACAGACGGCGTGCCAAACACACAGCCGCCATCTTGACTCATAAATGAACAAAATGGGAAAGATTGGGCACACGTGCTCAGGGTGACACTGGCATTGGACCTGCCAATTCTGGTATTCTATGGCAAATGCCAAACATATGGCACCAAACATAGCGTCCACTATAAAACACTGGGCCCTCAGTGCTCCTCATGCAGTCCGTTTTTGATTGTTTGGTCAGAGACATTAACGCCATGTCCTGATGGAGGTCATTTTGTCTGTGTCCATCCTCTGTGCAAAAAGGAGCAGATAGAATAAAACAGAATAGAATAGCCCTTCATTGTAATTGTACATGTACAACTAAATGATGGCTGCTCCACACCAACTGTGCATGAATAACATGCAACTAGCGAGACAGCAGGAATAAATAACAAACAGGAGAAATGCATACAATCAAGAGGAATATATACAGAACAAAAGGAAGGCAAAGGCAATGGAAAATGCACCAACAGGAAGTAGTGCAAAGCACTAAGGCCAATGATTTTTCAAGCACTTACAAGATGTATTAGAATGGAACATTTTAAAGCTAATATTAAAGTAGATGGTGTGTTTGGCTCCTGAACTTAGACTGTGGGCTGGTTCCACTCTCTGAAACTAGGAAGCACAAGGAACCTTCACTGTGGGAGTGAAATGCTTTTAGATATGATGAGGATGGATCAGGATTCTGTGTGAGAGCACAATTTTGTGTCGTGTTTTTGTGTGTTTGCATGAATTGAAGCTTGTATTGTATTTGCTTCCTGTTACAACTCTTCCTGCAGCATATTGAATCATCATGTT
>NC_137932.1:43616920-43659420 GCF_963969265.1 Rhamphochromis sp. 'chilingali' | reverse complement strand
AAATGCAAGCATCGACTGCGACAACATCGGGGTTATTAAGTGACAAATGAGCTGTGTCCCACTGCTGCCGCGTTTTATGATCCTGCCAGCACTTCCTCGCCTCTGCCCCCGTTTCTCCCTCCTCACATTTCCAGTTTCTGTCTCTTTCTGTGGCGTGTGCATGCGTGTGGAGGGAGTGGCTACTCCTTCTGCTCAATCAACCAGCACACCTGAGCCTCATCCTCTGATTAAAACTGCTGCATTTATACCCTCTTTTTGTTCTCTCTGGTTGTTCAGTTTCCAAAGTGGTTCAAACACTACAGTGTGCACGTGCACGGGCACGGTGTGCTCCTAAGCAGTCTGGCTCTTTTGTAAGTTTTGTCTCCTGTGCGTCAGGTCAATTTATTTGTTTGTATGCCAGCTGCCCAGCTCTCAGAGCCAACTAATCCCAGAGTTTTTCTGCCAATCTCACACTCTTTCCTTGCCAGTTATGATTCCACCGCGAGTTAGCTGCTCAGGACTTCCTGTCCCTCCATTCCTTGCCAGAATACCTCTCCAAGCAAATGCTGATTGTGATTCCAATAACCCCCCCATCCATATCTACTGCTGTTTCTGCATGGCTGCTGGCTTCACCAGCCCTAAGAGCTTTTCTAGCTGATATCTTTCTGGTTTATTTCTGTATTATCTCAATACTTGGAGATCCTACATGACTGACAGGTTCAATATTTGATTTTCTCATTGGCTCTTGTTCTCTTTTAGGCCACTGAAACGGGATAAGAGTAGCTCATGCTACCACTGTGTATGCATACCTGCTACACTACCAGCAGCTGTCTCATTTAGAGCGTGTCTGTTACTAAAACACAGGCCTTTGAAAAATGTGACATTTTAACCATGAAAATGTGTGACTGGAAAGCTTCACATCACAAATTCACATTTCCAGATTAAAATGCTATTTGGGGAGTCTGCAAGAGTAGCATTGCATGATTCACAGTTCAAAAACATGAAGGCTCGGGGTGTGACCCTTCACTTCATCCGCTAATTTATAGCCACCCTCTTGTTTAAATTAGCTCACTTTTGATTGGCTGCCCCTCAGAAGCTTTAAACAACAGGGAGCGACAACAGAGAGAGCAACTTATTGTGTTTATATGAAAGGAAGAAATAAAATGTGCATTTATGGGCTAAAGGAAGAGAAAAGGTTCCTGAGAATGCAGCAAAATAGTTGGAAACCATGGAATCTGTCGCGAAATCAATCAATGCAGAGCAGTGTCACAAACCACGGAGGCCCCAGAAAAGTGCAATCAAACGATGAGTTTATTAACAGCCCGGAGAAAACATCAACATATGTCTTCTGACCAAAATACATGTTGTGGATACTTATACAGCAGTGGGGTACACGCCCCCCCATGGCGTCAATGACAGATTAAAATAGGTTCCAGACATTAGTCACAGTTAATCGTACATCTTTAATAGCTATAAGCAGACATAGAACTTCTCTTTTCTATAACACCTTCCATACAAGGTAATACACTTCAAGCCCTCAGGGTCTCTGAGGCTAATTATTGACTCTGATCGTCTGTTACCAAGTAGAATAAAATATAGTGAGACACCAAATGAGTTGAGGCCTCAGGCCGGACACATTCCTAGATTATATGTATTATATGTACTGTAAGCATGCAGCTATCCTTCTATGTTCTAGTTTCCCTCAGCATGGATCACCTGGACAGTCACGCCAGTGAAGCTTAAAACCCTTAATGAACTGAACATCAACTCAAAATAGGCACAGATAGGCAATGTGTATAAAATACTTCTAACCGTACTTGTAATAAAAGTTAACATAATGGAAGGATCCTCAAATGGACATCTTCAATAAACAGCTGTAATGCAGTATCAATACTGTGAGAAATATTATTAGATGAAATAATGCTGTAAAGAATGTTATTAATGCAGTTACAATGATGCAGATTATATGGCAGCAATAAAAGAATTTCTGTATCTCCACAAATCTCAGACAAATATTTAAAAACATCCAGTAGAATATTTATTGAATATTATTTGTATTATTAAGAAACAAAACAACCACAAAACATGAAAAAATATTTTATATATATCTCACTCTAAATGCTCTCACACACACACAGGCATTTATTTCTACACCGAAGTGCTTTCTGTTTAAAATTCACACAATCACACTCCAGTAAGCAGCTCAGAGTAATTGTGGGTTCAGTATCTTGCACACGGGTACATTGGCATGCAGGCTGTAGCAGCCAAGGTTCAAACAACCAGTCTTCTGATTGGTAGATGACCTGCTGTGTCTCGTTACTTACAGTCACCCTATACTGGACCTGGTATTCCCACGCGGTTCCCCATCCAAGTACTAACTTCAAAGATCAGACGAGATCAGGCATGCTCAGGGTGCCACCCTGAGCATGAGGAGGCCTGAGGAGGCCATCCATATAAAACATATCTATCACAATTTAATACTAAAACCACATAATAAGGTGTTTTAAAAAACAAAATACGGCAGAAATGTTTAAGCATTTCCCCCAGTACCAGTCTAATATTTGTCAAACTGGCCATTTCCCCCCTTACTGCTCCAGTAGAGCCATACTGGACCCCATTCGAGAGACTATTTCAGCATGTGAAGCTTAGTTTCACAACTCTGACTTCCCCCTCTGGAGATTTTCTGCCTCTTTCTGATATTAAACCACCTCATTAGCACATTTTATCATTTAAGACTTATGAAACTGACCAGCTGTAGAGACTTCCTGTGAATTTCTCCTGAAACTAACATCACTTTCATGGCTTCTCCTCTCGGGAATGGTTCACCTACTTTACTTGTTGTTAAGCAGAGAAGAAGGCAGCTACCTTGTAAAAATTTCTGATGATTCTGCACTGTCTCTCTCCTTCAGGGACCACAACACTGCAGCTGAAGCGCTGTAATGATCCTGGATCATGTAAGGACTGAGGCACACCGTCACCGCCGGCTTAGGTAAGATGTAAACAATGAGACGATTATTTTGTAGCCAGTAGATTTTCTTCGATCTGAAAACAGTTTTCAGTCCTTTCATACCATCCTTTGATTCGGAGTCTCTGACCGTTGGTTTATCTGCTGGGTTCATAACTTAATGGTGAGGCTCAAAACAGCCGAGCAACTTAATTAACATCTGCTCCAAGATTATTGGAAGGAAACAGAGGGATTTGGGATCTTTTCACGACTAGCGAATCTCATGAAGAGTGAAATGGATACTCAGTCTACCCAGAGCATCTTAGTGAGGTTTATATTTCATAACCTGCAGACGACTCATCCCTCTGCAATATGCCAATTTTATACCCCTTCTCCTTCTTTCTGAGACTTTCAACAAGTGCTCAAGGAAGTTCTCATTTATGCCGAGTGCCTTTTAGCTTATTTTACTCAGTCCAACTGACCACAGACCACCTCAGCTGCTTCAGGTCATAGGTTGTATTACACGGTGGCTGTAACTACAACAGTAAATCTGCATGGGTTTCCTCCTACATGTGCATTAGGTTAACTGGTAATTCTACATTAACCATGGGTGTGTACTGAATAAAAAGCTGTATAATAACATGCTGACAAAAGTGCTGCATACACACCAGTCCAACGTGTGAGAACATGACCCGCGGGCTCTCTTGGTTTTCCTTCTTCTTGCAGCCAGCAGGGTCACCCTCGTTCCCTGCTGGCCACTAATAATGATGCAGTTTCAGGAATATTCTGCACTGTCTTTGCCTTTGAGGCTCCACCTTTGTATACAGCCTGGTTCAGGTTAGATGATTGTGGAGGCCAAGTGATTGAGGTACCAGCCTCAGACATCAATGAATAACTTAGATTCATCACAGCTGACTGGCTGACCTCCGCGTCTCAAAGTAATAATGGACTTTTGTTTCTCTTGAGTGGCCATTAGCATAAAATAGATCTCTACAGTGTTTGAACAGGACTATGTTCTCTATAATAAACACTACCAGTGCACACTTTGTCTCACAGTGTATTCTATATAATTAAGGCTGTTATGTGTATATATGCATTCATACAAACAAGTGAGGCTTCAGCAGTGATGTTTTGGGGCTGTCGCCGAGCAACACGGACTTTCAACTCCCGCCACAGATTTTCTATGGGGTTGAGGTCTGGAGACTGGCTAGGCCACTCCAGGACTTTCAAATGCTTCTTACGGAGCCACTCCTTTGTTGCCCGGGCGGTGTGTTTTGGATCATTGTCATGTTGGAAGCCCCAGCCTCGTTTCATCTTCAAAGTTCTCACTGATGGAAGGAGGTTTTGGCTCAAAATCTCACGATACATGGCCCCATTCATTCTGTCCTTAACACGGATCAGTCGTCCTGTCCCCTTGGCAGAAAAACAGCCCCATAGCATGATGTTTCCACCCCCATGCTTCACAGTAGGTATGGTGTTCTTGGGATGCAACTCAGTATTCTTCTTCCTCCAAACACGACGAGTTGAGTTTATATCAAAAAGTTCTACTTTGGTTTCATCTGACCACATGACATTCTCCCAATCCTCTGCTGTATCATCCATGTGCTCTCTGGCAAACTTCAGACGGGCCTGGACATGCACTGGCTTCAGCAGCGGAACACGTCTGGCACTGCGGGATTTGATTCCCTGCCGTTGTAGTGCGTTACTGATGGTGACCTTTGTTACTTTGGTCCCAGCTCTCTGCAGGTCATTCACCAGGTCCCCCCGTGTGGTTCTGGGATCTTTGCTCACCGTTCTCATGATCATTTTGACCCCACGGGATGAGATCTTGCGTGGAGCCCCAGATCGAGGGAGATTATCAGTGGTCTTGTATGTCTTCCATTTTCTGATGATTGCTCCCACAGTTGATTTTTTCACACCAAGCTGCTTGCCTATTGTAGATTCACTCTTCCCAGTCTGGTGCAGGTCTACAATACTTTTCCTGGTGTCCTTCGAAAGCTCTTTGGTCTTGGCCATGGCGGAGTTTGGAGTCTGACTGTTTGAGGCTGTGGACAGGTGTCTTTTATACAGATGATGAGTTCAAACAGGTGCCATTCATACAGGTAACGAGTGGGGGACAGAAAAGCTTCTTACAGAAGACGTTACAGGTCTGTGAGAGCCAGAGATTTTTCTTGTTTGAGGTGACCAAATACTTATTTTCCACCCTGATTTACGAATAAATTCTTTACAAATCCTACCATGTGGATTCATGGATTTTGTTTTCACATTCTGTCTCTCACAGTTGAAGTGTACCTCTGGTGCAAATTACTGACCTCTGTCATCATTTTAAGTGGGGGAACTTGCACAATCGGTGGCTGACTAAATACTTTTTTGCCCCACTGTACATACATCCAAAGGGTATAGCCTATCCATAATCTGACTGAACACACACATTAACTCTCAGGGAGACTGGCTGCCGTCACACATGGAGATGGTTAAGACTGATAGGTTTTCTTCATTACAGATATCAACAGTGTTTGCAGTATATAGCAGCCAGCCTTTTAAAGTGGCCAGCCTGCAGGGTTTGATGGTGACAACACTATCCTGCCAAACTAATTACAGACATGACGGAGTCTCAGCTAAAAGCTCTTTAAACCAGCATACACAGCTAAAACAACAAATACATAAAAGAGCCAACAAAATTTTTGTCAACAAATTCTGCAAAATGACGTAAACACAAAGCGTGGAATCCCCCGTTCACGCGACAGCACGTACAGTAACAGCTTTACATCTCACAGAGTCGACAACTGCAAGTTTCGTCACACTCTGACCAACATTCACTGAACCAGCAGCAAAAGACGACCAAAACTATGTTTTACAGCAATATGACTTTTCTCTTACCTTGCATCCAAAGTGTATTTCCACTGCTACCTGCTACATTCATCCATAAAATAATAAATAAATAAATAAATTACCATTTTCTGAAAGGTTACAGAGATCTGCTCCACGTTTCCTGCTTTGCAATTAGTGATTGGTGGGATTGACGTAAACACAGGGATGTTACCGTGATTCTGTTGGCTCAAATGAATAAAAGGAAGGGTCAGTCATGCTAACGGGCCACAAGAAGCTGAACTTACTGCTCCACATGAGTTAAGGTCTCAGACACTGATTTTGCTAAGACAAACCTCATTATTCATGTGTGCAAGTGATTCCTCAAAAACAAATGTAAATCATTTCTGCTATTCAATACCAAAATAACAATAACAATAACAATAATAATCAAATGTGTCTGGTTATGTCTTGACTGAAACCTTTATCTGTGCAAAGACCGATCAAAGACAGCAAAGTCCAAATGTTGTTTCAGGATTCTTTGAGTTTATTGTTCACTGCAGCATGTTGTTAAAGGGGTTTGTGCTATAAAATAAAGGAACAAAACAGAAATGTAGAAATCTTAGATTTTGTGTTACTTTGACACAGCATCGGTGTAATATTTACGCCTCTGAGTAATCTCACAAACGGCAGCTTTATTCTGATACCAGGACTGTTGAGTTTGTAATTGCAGAGAAACACTCTCTTCATTTTGGGCAGGAACCCCAGAAACGACCCTTAACAGAGGAATTATTTCAATGAGGCTTTTTTCATGTCATGTCATTAAGCCTATGTGTGAAGTATAGTTTAGAGTAAAGTGTGAGGCTAAGAGAGAAAACTGTCTGTATACATGTATGCTGACAACTGCACTCCTGTCCTGGAGATACATGCTTGACCCTCGGCACCTCACAGCTCACCTCCTACTCAAAGCTGCCAGCAGCTCCTCGCTCTCTATGCAAAATAAAGAATGTCGTTCCACCGAGGCTCAAACAGGTGCTTCATCTCATCGCTGCTCCTGTGCTGCCTGGGAAGGAGAAGGCTGATAACAGGACATGCAGGGCTGCTGTTTGGGATTTCTGCTCTATCTGGAGGCAGGTTTAAGAAACACACTCATTAGCATGCTAAGCTGGGAGACCATCCATGGCTTCTATACCTCAATAATCCTGTCTAAAAAGAACAAAATCCCTTCCAGCTCATTCACTTTCTTTTCCAGCACTCTCTTCAGCACCGGTCACTACCTGACCTTTTTCCTTTTAGCACATTTCTGAGGTATAACATTGCAATTCTGGGCAACCTGGTGAAGAATATCCATCTTCCTCACGATGCGACAAAAAGTCAAAATGAGATTAAAATTTCTGGTGCATTCCTCCTCCACCACTGACAGTCCAAACTGAAATCTGAAAATGTGCCATTGTTTCCACGCGGGTGTGTTCTGGGTAGATCAGTTTTGCATTCATCATTCTAAATGTCATCAAACAAACTTCAGGCATGTTCAATATATTATATTTAGTCACATAAACACTGATTAGATCCGTTCACTGTACACAAACAGGGCTTAACAAGCCACTGTGGCCGTGTTTGCTGTCATCCACCCTTTGATTGATCTGCGAACACACCGAGTAACACGTCATGCCAACCAGAGCCGACAGACAAGTGCATGCACTGTAAATGTGTCTAAAGTTTGGCAGCTTTCAAGGCTGAATTACAGGAAAATATTATTTGTTGCCTAAATTTGCATCAAGTTATTGTTAATGATGCGTCCAACAAGGATTCGACTGCTGTCTGGTTAACAAGTTTTAACCAGTGTGGGATTTATTTGAATGCTTCGATTAGTTGTTGAGTTTGTACTAAAACGCTGTAAACAGAACCTTCTGTGCACATTTGTATTTAAATGTTACACTATTGACCAACACCATAAATATATACAGTATGTTTGTAAGTATTTATATGCACGCAGCTATAAGTATTAGTGTTGTCCATACATCTCCTTGTGTCAGAGGCAGCCATGTATAACATGCATGTACGTATGTACTGTATATACTTATTGTGATGGTGTAACTGTATTATCATTCAGCGTCTCTGTGTTTGACAGTTTGTGGGGAAGTAGGTGCAGGTTTTTCCTTTTGCTTTAATCAGACACGACTGCAGCCTTTTAGTGGACTGATAGGCCGACGTTACACTGACACAGCTGCAGGAAGATGAAAGCTTTTATTTTGGTGTTATAGAGTGAAGCGTTTACACCGTTTCATTATCAGGCTACAGCCCAGACCCTCTCAAACCGCCTTCAGAGGTTCAGTCGGCCTTCAATGATTCTTGGATGTTTTCATGCTCAGCTTCTCCATCCTCCCAGGACATGTGATGGATCTCAGTGTAACTGAGTTACTTACTGGATATGGTTTAAATTGAATAGGAAGTTAATTTTCTCCTCACTTTATTTATGTCAGTTTCATCAATGAAATATTTGTGCAGTCCATGTTTATTTGTCTCTTTTCTGTCCTGAACTTTGCTGTTTTTAAGACAATAAGAGTTGCAGGACAGTGTGCTACTGCTGGAGTTACTACTGCTCATTTAAAAACATCTAACAAACTGCACTAAGTTTCTCTTTGTTAACTATGGGTGGCTGTAGCACAGGTGGCAGAGCAGGTCAGCCACTAATCAGAAGGTCGGTGGTTCGATCCCAGGCTGCATCCTGACTGCATGCCAAATATCCTTGGGCAAGATACTAACCCCGTGTTGCCTACTGGTGGTGGTCAGAGGGCCCGGTGGCGCCTGTGTCCGGCAGCCTCGCCTCTGTCAGTGCGCCCCAGGGCAGCTGTGGCTACAATGTAGCTTGCTATCACCAGTGTGTGAATGTGTGTGTGAATGGGTGGATGACTGAATGTAGTGTAAAGCGCTTTGGGGTCCTTAGGGACTAGAAAAGCGCTATACAAATGCAGGCCATTTAACTATTTAGTCATTATTTTGTAGAAGCAAGAACTAAATATTTAACAGAGTGCATTTCCTTAAGCAAATAACTAACATGTTTGCAAGTGCTTAGAGCGTTTTTAATAAAAATAAAATAAGTCTATAAAGAAATATCAAGAAAGTCAAAAAGTAAAACAGTTCTTTGTCTATTAATTGATGTTACGTCTTCTCCCTGCAAACAGAGACAAACACACCCGAGCTCCTCAATGCAGCCACTCACTCAGTGTATTTATTTAATTTATTTTAATGCATTTACTTTGAAAAGAGTTTTTCTTTGCCATAATCCAGTTCTGCTTAAAGATGTTCAAGGTAAACAAACAGTGCTTTGTGAAACGGATGGATTTAGACATTTATTTTACCCACAGTCAAAGTTCATCTTTGTGGAACTTCCCCCGAGCTGCTGTTGATGCTACAAGACAACGTTTTTCCAGGGGGCAGTGAGCGGTTTGGCAGAACCTGCATAAAACAGAAGTTAAATGTGGAGAAAGACTGTGTGAGTTTGGAAAAAGCACATTTTGTTCTGCACTTTGGATTTGGACAGCTGCCAACCCAGGTAAGCCTCACCTTGGCCCCAATGCTAGTTACATTTGTATGCACATGTGTGTTGGACTAAATATGTATTTCGCTTCACTTTCGAGCTATGAAAATCATTTTGTGATAAATTAATGGATTAAATCGCAGGTTTTAATCTTATGATGACCAGATTTTTTAAAATAAGCACTATGCTGTATTAAATAAGAGTAAAATAGAAGCATAGTATGATTTTGGGACTTGGATGAGCAGTTTGCACATGAGCTGCTTCTCAGTCATAGAAACCACTCGCTCCTCAGAGCTCAAAAAAATCAGATGGGTGTCACAGATATCCAGTCAATCACAGTCAGTTTCACTGATTATATGTTATAGTTTGTAATACCTGCTATTTGATAAAGTCCCTGCTTTATTCTCCGTGTGGGTGACAGTCTGTGAATTTCACAAAGACTAAAGGTTTTTGAAGAAAGTCTAAATAGCCTGGTGCCATTTGTGCTGGTAGCAGTGGCATGTACAAAGCTGGCAATAACAAGACAGAAAAGGTTGAGCCAATTAAAACTACAGCTGTGTGTCTTGTCTCTCTACTAGCTGCTCATATGAACTTTACCGTTAAACTAAACTTTACTGAGGTCTATAAGCCAACCAGTATTTTCACCTCATAATTAAGTCCACTTTTATCAAAAGGGCAATTTGTGAAATAGTTACATTTAATCCTTTGATTCGTGTTTCTGAGAACAGATTCATCCTCTTAGTCTTGTGTAACAGTTCAACATTGGTCCTGATTTTGACAAGCCGATATGAAAGTAGAGTTTCCACTTTAAAAGGCGAAAAAAGGAAACTGCCAGTAGTTGGAATAATTTTACCACTGAAGCCACAGACCGCAGTTTGAGTCCCGCATCAAACTGATTTCATATTTCCATTATTTTAATTGCATCACTAACAAAAGAATGTAACCACTTTTTAAAGAACAGTTTGGTTGCCAGGGTGATGCGTCTCCCCTGACGAATCTAGACAACTATCACAGCACTGCCATAGTTCAGTGCCATAGTTGGATTTCACTATTACAAAAAGCTCTGTCTAATAATTATTATTACTTTATTTGAGCAGTTGTTAAAGTAATAATGCAGACATGCTACAGGCACAAAGGACGTTTGCTACTGAAAGCTTTAAAGCTGAATATGTATCCATGTACCTGAACAAACAGACTGTGTTTTGTGTTTTATGTTTTGCCACGAGTTCAGGTTACCAGTACCTGTTTCCTGACCTTTTCAAAAGGTTGAGATCCAGTGGTTCAGTCCACACAAGTGTGCAACGGTCAGTTTTATCATCAGCTCAAAACTCAGCAAACAAAAATGTACCTGTACCCCACTTTGAGGCCGGTCACAACAACTGTGACTGCTTATTCATTAAACTACAGCTATAAGACTGTTAACACAATGTTCTCAGTGTTGTCTTCCTCACTTTCATGGCAGGTAATCTGTGGTTGGGTTTTACTGGTGGAAAAAGCTCTGTTTATTACTTTAATAGATCACAGGTCTTTGAACACGGTCCCATTTTAGTTAAAATACAAAAACAAATCAGCAATTTGAACTAGAAATCAGAATAATAATACACTGAATTTCCACCTGTCTCTATTATCCAGGAGAAATCACTTGTCTTCCTGCCTTCAGTAAAAGCATGCTTTGTTCGGTTGAGATCAGGTGACTGACATAATAAGTCCTCGCTGTGATTTTTTTATTTTTGTTTTCCAGCCCAGGATGATGTCTTCGTTTGGAATTTGAAATCAAATTCAGATTATATCTCTTACTTTTGTCATGAAATAACACAGGATGAGGCCTTGTCTGCTCATGTTTGTCAATTTTCAATTTAGACTTCAATCCCTAACAGTTTATGCAAAAACGTTTTTTAAAAAAACACCCTTAAATTAAAGAGCCTGCACTTCAATTACATATTAATTGTTTGATTTAAAATCCTCTGTGGTCATGTACACAGTTAAAATGAGAAAAATTCAGCCTTTTTCCTACAATTATGAACCTTTATTCTGCACACTCTAGGCTCTAATCTCGTGGCAACGATTCTAATTCACACGTTTCTTCTGCTTGCCTTGTGCGTATCATTGTACTTCTTACTAATTGGTGTGCTTTCAAGCATCATAATATGAGGAAAACAGATCATATGTGGCTTGAAGTGTCCCCGGCTAAGCTGAAAGAATCACAGATCAGATGCACCTGAATGAACTTGATAAAGTCTAAAAAAGGGATAAACTGATCTACTCTCTTGCAGCTCAGCTCTGACTTCCAACACACGGCTTTGCATCTCATCAGCGGCCAAAAAACACAAGGCTGTCTTAGTGGATAATTAAGAAAGAAGATTCTCACAGTCACTTGGTCCGTTAATGATTTTAAAGACTTGCGCTGGCTTTCTCGCCTTCATCCCGTTTCCTGTCCTCAAAAAGTTTGCAGCAGCTAAAAACTTTGATGAAAAAAATGCTAAACTCATCTGGAGCCAGCTCTAATTCATACTTGGCTAACCATCTGACTTCGTTTTCTCTCTGCCTGCCACCATATCACCTCACTCCCACACAGCTCCTATGAAGCAGCAATTAGCAGCACCTCTGCCTGTAATTGGCTCAAAGAGCTCTGTTGGCCTAAATTCCAGTAGACAAAACCTCTCTGTCACGCACAAATGCAGACACTAAATTATTCCAAAGGATTAGAATGAAAAAGGATTTCCTAATATGTAAAGTTGCTCTCTGATAATCACATTCATCCACATCTATTGCCACTTCTGAGAATGATAGAATGTTAATACATTTAAATAGAAACTTTTCCATTTAAAGTGCTGCTCCTCCACCAGGAATCTATTTTCACCTACTCAGCATGCATACTTATCAACCTTTAAGGCCCTTTATTTCTGCAAACACCTGTATGCTGACAATTCAAACTAAATGTAATGAAAGATGTCTGTAATCAAAGATGTACCCATCTCCTAGCAGCTGTTTCCAACCATGAGAAGGTGGATACAAAGGGACTGACGCGGTCACCAGCTATTCATAGGTAGGCTATGACATTTAAACAACTGGCGGAAGGGGCTACATGAATAGGATGAGGGACCTATGGATTCTTCAATACCCAACATCCACAATGACGGCGAAACAACTAGTAGCTCAGTGTTCCAACATTCGAAGGGACTGCTCTCACAGCTAGAGATTGACGAGGTACAACATAAATGCTACGGCAAGGGGGAGTCAGGACGCCAGGTCAGGGGGGAGATATCATCACCCCCACCCGAGATTGGGTACAAAGCCCCAAGTGCGATAGGAGAAGGATCGCTGAGTGCGAGAGGAACTGACCTGAAAGATAGGATCATGGCCAAGCTTGAAACCTGGATCCCCCGTAGCCGGTTACCAAGATTACGTGAAGTACCCTCAGAAGGTCTGCTAGATGATGTTAATGCAGCACTACGGGCAATACCTACAACCACGATTACCGACACTAACAAGCTGATCTACAATACGGCAACAGTGATCAGTGAGATGCTTGGCTACAAGTTGAACAGCCACAAGGGGCAGTACCCTCCATGGAGAAGGAGGCTAGAGGCTAAGATCAAGGTAGCACGGAGGGAGGTTAGCCAACTAACGGAGTTGCAGAAAGGTGCGACAAATAAGGTGCCTAAGAAATACAGCAAGCTGTCCATACCTGAGGCCTTGGAAACTGCCAAGCAAAGACTCACAGCCTTGGCCAGCCGCTTGAGGAGGTACACCAGAGAGATAGAAGGCAGGAAAATAAACCAGCTGTTCTCCACAGAACCAGCAAAGGTGTACTCTCAGTGGCAAGGGAACAATAAGAGAACAGCACCACCAAGGCTGGAGACGGAGCAATACTGGAAGAGCATATGGGAGAAGGACGCAACCCATAACGGCAATGCTCAGTGGCTAGTGGATCTGAGGGCAGACCTGAACAGGGTCCAGTAACCATCACAGTGGCAGATATCCAAGAAAGGGTCTCCAGTATGAAGAGTTGGACAGCACCAGGGCCCGACATGGTTCACGCCTACTGGCTGAAGAAGCTGACTGCACTCCACGAGCGTCTGGCAGCACAAATGAACCAGCTGCTAGTTAACGAGAGACACCCGGAATGGCTAACCGAAGGCCGGACGGTCCTGATCCCCAAGGACCCCAAGAAGGGACCGGTCCCCTCCAACTACCAACCAATAACCTGCCTCAGCACCACATGGAAGCTCCTGTCAGGCATCATATCGGCTAAGATGAACAGGCACATGGGTCAATACATGAGCGGGACACAGAAAGGAATTGGCAAGAATACCAGAGGCGCAAAACACCAGCTACTGGTAGACAGAACAATCAGCCGAGACTGCAAGACCAGACTGACCAACCTGTGCACTGCCTGGATTGATTACAAGAAGGCCTATGACTCAATGCCCCACAGCTGGATACTGGAATGCCTAGAATTGTACAAGATCAATGGGACCCTAAGAGCCTTCATCAGGAACTCAATGGGGATGTGGCGTACAACACTAGAGGCCAACTCCAAGCCCATAGCACAAGTCACCATCAAGTGCGGGATCTACCAAGGAGATGCTCTGTCCCCACTGCTGTTCTGCATAGGCCTGAACCCCCTCAGTGAGATAATTGACAAGACTGGCTACGGATACCGACTACGGAACGGAGCAGTTGTCAGCCACCTCCTGTACATGGATGACATCAAGCTGTATGCCAAGAGTGAACGAGACATCGATTCACTGATCCACACTACCAGGCTATACAGCAATGACATTGGAATGTCGTTCGGACTGGAGAAGTGTAGTCGGATGGTAACAAAGAGAGGGAAGGTAGTCAGAACTGAGGGGATTGAACTACCAGAAGGCAACATTGCAGACATAGAGGACAGTTACAAGTACTTGGGGATCCCGCAGGCAAATGGGAACCATGAAGAGGCCGCTAGAAAGGCTGCAACCACCAAGTACCTGCAGAGAGGGTCAGGCAAGTCCTGAGGAGTCAGCTGAACGGTAAGAACAAGATCCGGGCCATCAACACGCACGCCATGCCCGTGATCAGGTACCCTGCTGGGGTAATAGGCTGGCCAAAGGAGGAGATAGAAGCCACTGACATCAAGACAAGAAAGCTCCTTACCATGCATGGAGGGTTTCACCCCAAGTCCAGCACCCTGAGGCTGTACGCTAAGCGGAAGGAAGGGGACCGGGGACTGGTGAGTGTCAGCACCACAGTCCAGGATGAGACAACGAACATCCAAGAATACATTGGGAAGATGGCCCCAACTGACCGAGTGCTCAGTGAATACCTCAGGCAGCAGAAACCCAAGAAAGAGGAGGGAGACGAGGAACCATCATGGAAGGACAGGCCCCTGCACGGTATGTACCACCGGCAGATAGAGGAGGTGGCTGATATCCAGAAATCCTACCAGTGGCTGGACAAAGCTGGACTGAAAGACAGCACAGAGGCACTAATCATGGCAGCACAAGAACAAGCTCTGAGTACAAGATCCATAGAGGCTGGGGTCTATCACACCAGGCAAGACCCCAGGTGCAGGCTGTGTAAAGATGCCCCAGAGACAATCCAGCACATAACAGCAGGGTGCAAGATGCTAGCAGGCAAGGCATACATGGAACGCCATAACCAAGTGGCCGGCATAGTGTACAGGAACGTCTGTGCCGAGTATAACCTGGAAGTCCCGAGGTCAAAATGGGAGATGCCCCCAAGGGTGGTGGAGAATGACCGAGCTAAGATCCTGTGGGACTTCCAGATACAGACGGACAAAATGGTGGTGGCTAACCAACCGGACATAGTGGTGGTAGACAAACAGAAGAAGAGGGCCGTAGTGATCGATGTAGCGGTTCCGAATGACAGCAATATCAGGAAGAAGGAACACGAGAAGCTGGAGAAATACCAAGGGCTCAGAGAAGAGCTCGAGAGGATGTGGAGGGTGAAGGTAACGGTGGTCCCCGTGGTAATCGGAGCACTAGGTGCGGTGACTCCCAAGCTAGGCGAGTGGCTCCAGCAGATCCCGGGAACAACATCGGAGATGAAGAGCGCAGTCCTGGGAACAGCTAAGATACTGCGCAGGACCCTCAAGCTCCCAGGCCTCTGGTAGAGGACCCGAGCTTGAAGGATTGACCGCCCACAGGGGCGAGTGGGGATTTTTTTTTGTTTATTATATGTATATACTTCTACACAGCACGCCCATGCGGGCGGTTTATCCTTCAAGCTCGGGTCCTCTACCAGAGGCCTGGGAGCTTGAGGGTCCTGCGCAGTATCTTAGCTGTTCCCAGGACTGCGCTCTTCTGGACAGAGATCTCCGATGTTGTTGCTGGAGCACCAATTCCTCTGACATCGTCTTATCAATCGTTAGCTTACTATGCAAACATGACAAGTGAAATCTCCCGCAGCTTAAACATGTGAGAGGTTGATCGCGCAGAGAATCGCTGAGCGTTATGTGAGTGCGTGTGTAAAAGCAGCAGGATATATATTTCAGTTCTGCTGAGCCAAATAAGACAGGTCAGGGTGAAGAAGTGACAGCCAAAGAAAAGCTTACCACAAAACGGAGAAGTTATGACAAATCAGACTATAAGGCAAAAAGAAAGTGCAGCTTTATGGTTTCATGGACAAAAGAATTTCTGTGGCTGCAATATGACGAGCTAAATAACCAGGGCTGCACATAAGTGGTCCGCAGGTGCGCATTCGCTGTCAAAATAAAAAACACGCACAAGGGTTAGGGTTAAATTTAAAAACTGTACTTTTGAGTTAAAATATATATTTATAATTTTAATAAATGACAAATTAAAAAGGCATGAACATTTTTTTTGTATCGAAAAAATATCGAACCGTGACACCAAAGTATCGAACCGAACCGAACCGTGAATTTTGTGTATCGTTGCACCCCTAATATATATATATATATATATATATATATATATATATATATATATATATGTATATATATATATATATATATATATATATATATATATATATATATATATATATATATATATATGTGTATGTATATATGTGTATGTATATATATATATCCAGCATATGGAGATTTGCTGGAAATTGCTGGAAATTCCTAAAGAAGTTTCATTACATGCATTAAAAACAGGAAAAGAGAAGCTCATTGATTCCTCAGTCATGTCTATCTAGGAGCTGAAGCTCTGTGATTGCTTCATGGTCTCCAGCGTGCACCTTTTTCATGCTTTGAGTTCATTTTTTCCAACTTAAAAAATAGACTCGAACTACATAAGAACCATTTAAACTCTATGGAAGCCAATTTCACACTTGGTTACACACATACCTTAAGAACAACAGTTTGAAGCACAGCGTCAGAGGAGTTATGCATTCACAAGACACACAAGAATTAAACCGTACTGTACGTGAATGCGAGCACGCTCTATTTCAAATAAACGTGCACAGTATAGTAAAGCTTTCCACGTATGAAAAATGTGAGATAAATACGACTATGAAAGTGCACTGAATGCAGATTTAAATGACCGAGCCTATTGTAATATAATGAATCGATGTGACATTTAGCATGTTTCAGCCTTACATTAAATTCCCTATTATTTGATAGCATGCAGTGTAATAGTGAAGGTGTGGGAGGGAATCTGAGCAGAGACAAAGGGTGAAAGCACACTGCAGTAATTCTGTGCTGTGCATTTGTCAAGGCAGCAGTCTGTTGTAGCTGCTGCTGAATGTGATTGACTTGTTCTTCCCCATTTTCATTATTCGTAAGAAGGATCATCTCCATGCCATTATGGATTTAGTCATCTGGAAGAGATTCGCTTAGAATGACACAAGTCCTATTTACATGGGCTCCTCTACCAATCCATGCAAACCCTGGGTTGTTTAGCCTATCAGTTGATTTGTGACAGGCAGTACTTCAGTGGGCAGTCAAACTGTGTCCAATTATTATTTCTTTTTCACTAAACCACATCTTAACTACAGTGCAGAGAGACACGAAATCCCATCTGAACACTCATGCTCCTTAGAGGATAATTCAGCAGTTGAATTGCTGGGTCATTGTGCTGTATTGCTGCAGGTCAGCATGTCAAAACCCAAAAGGATCCAAGTTGACTCTGTCAGCTGTGACATGCCATTGTTACTGGAGAAAAGTGTCTTTTCTAAAGCAGACTGCTGGGGAAAATGTACCGCTCGTCTTTTGGACAGCAGCTGCTCATTAATTGGTGCGAGGGTGTTCTTTCTTTGTCCGGCTCTTTCTGAAAGATGACTCACATTGAAGACAGAATAAGACCTGATGCTGAGCCCATTGATGGCTGTTTGCTGGCTGGAGAAGCTGCCAGCCAATCAGCACAGAAACCATCACATTTCATTGATCACTGCAAAACCTTCATGGCAAGGCCTAGAGGAACTTTTGAGTTTACAGAAAACTCTATTACTAGGACAGATATAGCTCTCACAGCTGGTTGATTCAATACTTTTCTCTCCCTTCTAGGAAAATAGCTAACAAAAACATAAAGTCAGGATGAATGAGGGAATTAGAACCAAACGGGAATTCATGTTGGGCCAATTGCATTTTGATTGAGGCCTAAATAACTTTCCATCTCTTTTAAATCGAGCCGACTGTCCTCAAGGCCTTCTTAGTGTCATTTTTATTGATTGAGTTTCTTTATTTTATGCATTTTGGATGCCCTTTGTTTTGTTGTTTTGTCTTTACACTCGTCTCAGTAACACCTGTTGTCTGCAGGTACATTTAAAGCACTATTTTTGCTGCTGATTTAAAAAAAAATCAGGTATTACTTGTGCTTTAAGTTTCTTCGTAGTGGAAAATCTTTGAATTTCAAAGGCTCGGTCAACATCTTGTTTTCATGTTCCTGAGCAAATATTTTCTATATTTCCCTCACTATGTGCTTACACACTGCTCTGCATTTAATTATTAGTGTTTGTCCTGTCTTTGTCCCATCACTCCCACTGCCCCCATGGCTGCCTCTACAACAAATGTTTATGTCTGTCACGGTCGGACGGCCCTTTCCGGACGACCGTGACGCACTGGGAGCAAGGGACGAGCACGATTGGAAAATTGCACTTTTGAATGGATTGTTGGACTTGTCTGTTTCACTGTAAATAAACGCACTGTGTTTCTGTGAGCAAGAACCGCGCCTGGGTCCCTCTTTTCCGTGACAGAATAATCCCACCACCATGGACCCAGCGGATTCTGCTTCACGCCAGCTGTCTATCCAAGCGGAGGTTTTGGAGCGACACGAGGAAATGCTGAAGCACGTTTCAAAGGAACAAACCGCGCTTCTGCAAGCCATGACAGAGCTTAAAGGTATGTTGATTTCCTCACCTAATACGGCTCCAACGCAGCCCGCCCCTTCGCTGGAAGCCGCGGCAGCCTGTCCGCTTCCTCCTTCACCTCCACCGCGGCAGCGGGAGTACTCACTCCCCGCACCCGAAAAATTTGACGGCGAGTTGGGGAGGAGCCGGGGTTTTTTGACGCAATGCTCTCTTGTGTTTAGACAGCAACCTTGTGCCTTTGCCTCTGATTCTGCTAAAATCGCTTATTTGGTGCAACTTATGACTGGGCGGGCGCTTCAATGGGCTCAGGCAGTTTTAAATACCCAGCCCTCTGTGTCATATGACGTCTTTCTCAGCAAGTTTCGCTGTGTGTTTGATAAAGGCGCTAGCTCGGATGCTGCAGGTCATCGCATGTTTTCTCTGAAGCAAGGTAGGAGGAGTGTTGCTGACTTTTCCGTGGAGTTCTGGATCCTGGCGGAGGAGTCGGGCTGGGAGGAGAAAGCACTGCGTGGAGCCTTCCTCAACAGCCTTAATGAGAATATTAAGCGTGAGTTAGCAACCAAGGAACTGCCTAAAGCTTTGTCTGCTCTAATCAATATGTGTATTAACTTAGACGACCACATGCGGGAGTTCGGCAGAAGAGCCGGGGATGGTCGGCGGCCTGCTGGGGGCACGGGTACATCTAGGGACCTTCCTACTCTGATGTGGAGAAGTGAGGAGGAGGAGCAACACGGGGATGAAGAGCAACCCATGCAGCTCGGCGGAGCCAAGCTTTCCTCCTCTAGACTGGGGCGCAAACAACGGACTGGTGAGTGCTTTCTTTGTGGAAAAAGAGGACATTTTGTTGACTCCTGCCCAGACCGAGTAAAAGAGTCGGCCCGTCAGTAATTGTGGGGATACTGGCGGGCGCCACAACAAAAGTGTTCCCTCACCTCAGCTGCCCTGCTAAATTAATGTCTCACTCCCTCACTCACTCCTGCTGCGCACTCATTGACTCTGGTTCTGAACAAAATTTCCTAGACGAGGAGTTAGCCAACATCTTAGGCCTGCCCCTACTTCCCCTTCCAGAGGTCCTGAAGGTCTCAGCCTTAAATGGCGGCCATCTAGCCTCCGTCACACATCGCACTCAGGAGGTTACACTCATTATTTCGGGAAATCACTCTGAGAAAATCAGTTTGTTGGTATTCAAAGCCCCCCACACCCCACTGGTACTGGGATTTCCTTGGCTCCAACATCACAACCCCCAAATCGACTGGGCCAAAGGGTGTGTAACTGGCTGGAGCACGCGGTGTCATGAACAATGTTTACTTGCCGCTGTCCCGGACAATCCTGGGACCGCCTCTGCGAAAAGCTCCTCACCCCCCGACCTTTCCTTGGTGCCCGCCGACTACCACGACCTCGGCCAGGTATTCAGCAAAAATAAGGCGTTGTCTTTGCCTCCACATCGGCCTTACGACTGTGGAATCGACCTACTCCCAGGCGCTCCCCTGCCAGCAAGTCGGCTCTACAGTCTGTCTAAACCGGAACGCGAGGCCATGGAATGCTACATAACGGAGTCTCTGGTCGCAGGTATTATTCGCCCATCTACTTCGCCTTTGGCAGCAGGATTCTTCTTTGTAAAGAAGAAAGATAAGAGCCTGCGTCCCTGCATTGACTTTCGAGGGCTGAACAAGATCACTGTTAGGAATAAATATCCACTCCCCCTGCTGGCCTCGGCATTCGAACTATTACAGGGGGCAGTCCTGTTCACCAAACTGGATCTTCGGAGTGCCTATCATCTGGTTCGCATCCGCAAGGGTGACGAGTGGAAGACGGCTTTCAACACCCACCTGGGGCACTTCGAATACTTAGTGATGCCCTTCGGTCTCACTAACGCCCCCGCGGTCTTCCAGGCCCTGATTAATGATGTGCTCAGGGACTTTATTAACCATTTTGTCTTCGTGTATCTGGATGACATTCTGATTTTTTCCAGGTCGCAGACTGAGCACATCAACCATGTACGTCTGGTTCTACGGCGCCTATTGGAGAACCGCCTTTTTGTGAAAGCGGAGAAATGTGAGTTCCATGTGGAAACTGTTTCTTTTCTGGGTTTCATTGTGGAACAGGGGCGTTTGCGAGCTGACCCGGCCAAAGTCAAAGCCGTAGTGGAATGGCCTATTCCCAAGACCCGCAAGGAGGTGCAGAGGTTCCTGGGCTTCGCCAATTTCTACCGCCGCTTTATCAGGGATTTCAGCAAGGTAGCCCTTCCTCTAACCAACCTAACTTCTCCTAAGTTGTCTTTCCAGTGGGCCTCCGCAGCCCAGCAAGCGTTTGATCGGCTCAAGCACCTGTTTTCCTCGGCTCCGGTCCTCGTCCAGGCGGACCTCGGCCGGCCTTTCGTCGTCGAGGTGGATGCGTCCGATTCGGGCGTGGGGGCGGTTCTCTCCCAACGGATCGACGGCAAGTTGCATCCCTGTGCGTTCTTCTCCCGCAGGTTGTCTCAGGCCGAGAGAAATTACAACGTGGGCGACCGGGAGTTGCTCGCCATCAAGTGGGCCCTTGAGGAATGGCGACATTGGCTGGAGGGCACTGAGCAGCCTTTCGTGGTGTGGACGGACCACAAAAATCTGGCGTATCTCCAGGCAGCCAAGCGCCTCAACGCCCGACAAGCCAGGTGGGCCTTATTTTTTACTCGTTTTCACTTCTCCATTACTTACAGGCCCGGTTCTAGGAACACTAAGCCAGACGCGTTGTCGCGCCAGTTCGCACCCGTGACCGATGAGGACGAGAAGGAAAAACCCATCCTGCCCCCCACCTGCATTGTGGGTGCACTAACATGGGAGATTGAAAAGGTGGTCAGGGACGCCCAGCGACAGGAGCCCGACCCTGGCACGGGCCCGAAAGGGAGACTATATGTTCCGGCCACAGCGCGTAGTCAGGTCATTCACTGGGCACATACTGCCAAGTTTTCGTGCCACCCAGGTAAAAATCGCACTGTCTCCTTTCTACGACGTTTGTTTTGGTGGCCCTCTCTTGTTCTCGATGTCCAGAACTATGTTGCGGCATGCCCGGTGTGCGCACGGAACAAAACCACCAACTCGCCTGCTTCTGGCCTCCTGCGACCGTTACCCACTCCAAAACGCCCATGGTCGCACATCGCCCTGGACTTCGTCACCGGCTTGCCTCCCTCTGCAGGTAACACCTCCATTCTAACCATTATTGACCGTTTTTCCAAGGCTGCCCACTTCATTGCTCTGCCCAAGCTCCCTTCTGCCTTGGAGACGGCCCAGTTACTGACGCAGCATGTGTTTCGGCTCCACGGCATACCCCAGGACATCGTTTCCGACCGTGGCCCTCAGTTCACCTCGCGGGTTTGGAAGGAGTTCTGTGCAGAATTGGGAGCTCAGGTCAGTTTGTCCTCCGGGTTCCACCCCCAAACTAATGGTCAGACCGAAAGGGCCAATCAGGAGCTGGAGGCCATGTTGCGTTGCGTCGCATCATCGAACCAAGCGACCTGGAGCGAGCAGTTGGCCTGGGTGGAGTATGCCCACAACGCCAGCACGTCATCAGCGACTGGACTCTCGCCCTTCGAGGCGTCGCTGGGGTATCAACCCCCTCTCCTCTCCATCTCTGAGGGAGAGCTGGCGGTTCCCTCGGTCCAGCACCACCTTAGGCGCTGTCGTCGGGTCTGGCGGGCCACGCGCGCAGCACTCCTGAGAACGGCCGAGCGGAACAAGGCATTGGCGGATCGCCATCGCACTCCTGCTCCGGATTATCAGGTCGGCCAGCGGGTGTGGCTCTCCAGCAAGCACATCCCTCTTCGGACTGAGTCCAAGAAACTGGCCCCTCGGTCTCTTGGCCCCTTTGCCATCCAGGAGGTCCTGCACCCGGTGACGGTCCGGCTGGCCCTTCCGCCTGCTATGAAGGTACATAACGTCTTCCATGTTTCTCAGGTTAGGCCCGTCCGGACCAGCCCTTTTTGCCCGCCCCCTGGGCCCCCGCCACCCGCCCGGATTATCGACGGCGCCCCGGCGTATTCCATTACTCGCATAATGGATGCCCGGCGCCGCGGTAGGGGCTTTCAGTTTTTGGTGGATTGGGAGGGGTACGGTCCGGAAGAACGTTCTTGGGTGCCGCGGTCTGCCATTCTCGATCATCGCATGGTGAGAGAATTCCGCCGCCGGCATCCGGACAAGTTTGCCAGGTCGCCCGGAGGCTCCCATTAGAGGGGGGGTACTGTCACGGTCGGACGGCCCTTTCCGGACAACCCTGCTTGTGTTTATGTTTTCTGTATATGTGTTTGCTTCTCCCTCCCTGGCCCTCGGGGTTGTTTACGGAAGTGCGCGCCGTGGGAGAGGCGTGTCCTGGCGACTGTCGTCATTGGGAGTCCCTCTTCGCTGTTGCCGGCCCACCTGCAGCTGATTACCTGACCAGTGGTTGGTAATCATTCCTCCAGGCTAGAAAGGGGTATTTAACCTGGACTCACGGCGACAGTCGACGTGGGATTATTACTCCGAACTGGTATAGTCTGTGCGAGCAGTGTGAGTGTGTTATTCGGCTAGCGTGTGGCTAACGCTGGATTTTCCTTCTTCCTCCAGGAGGGGCGAGCGGAGAAGCGAGTTGGGGAGCACACACACTAAGGGAGTTACTACACGGAACGCACTGGGAGCAAGGGACGAGCACGATTGGAAAATTGCACTTTTGAATGGATTGTTGGACTTGTCTGTTTCACTGTAAATAAACGCACTGTGTTTCTGTGAGCAAGAACCGCGCCTGGGTCCCTCTTTTCCGTGACAATGTCAAACCGGAGTTTTTCCTTTCCACTGTCACCACGTGCTCGCTCAAAGCGTGTGGTTTGATTGCTTTCTCTTCATTAAAGTAGGGTCTCTACCCTGCAGTATAAAGTCTCTTGAGGTCATTGCTGTGGTGATCTGTCTGTATATGAATTGAATCGAATTGAATATTTCACACTTATTCTAGTTTTCATCCTATACGACTGAGAGATGCTCAATAAGATATTAACAAAGGTTGGAAGGAGAAGGAACAAGTGAACTAAAAAGCTTCAAAATAAAACACTGAGAAAATAAACAGACAAAAAGTGTGAGGTGCAGAGAGGAGAACAACAAGAGGAACACGGAAAACAGCAACTAGAAATCAAAAATGAAAAGGCTGTAAGCATGGAGCAATGTTTAGGTAGATGATTTGTGTTCAAATAATGTAATAATGCAGGACATGTAATATTTGTTTATAATTTGAAATAATGGCAGCATCGGAGGACAAATAAACACGTGACAGGATCCATTAAGAAGGATTTCTAGTCCATCAGGAGGATGAAGACATGGCTCAAATATTCTCGGGCTGGTAGCAAATTATCTTTAAAGCGAGCAAAGGAAAGAAAACAACCACAAAAAGTAGTTTTCCTAAGAAGTGTCCAGAAGTGAGAGCTGGTAAGAAATAGCTGCTACAGGGAAGCAAGTGAGATGTGGTGAAGAATATCTGTCGTCGCAGTCTGAGAGCGGTGAGTCAGAATGTGGTGATTTTCTGATGAACAGGAACACAATCTGGATGGAAATTGGACGGACGCCTCCATCATCTGCTCTGACTGACTGACAGCCTGCTGGCTCCACTTGGCTCTGGGATTTAGCTTTCTCTGACTCTTGGAGGATTTGTTTGGACGCGGCACCACTGTCTTCGAGGCAGTGCAGCATCATAATCTGTTTTGCATAGAGTACAGCAGAGAGTGACAGGAAGGATGGGAGAGAAGGGGCAATCTAGGGACAGCTTTGCATTTCTTTTCATGAGTTACACAAGAGGGCTGCGGGGCTTTATTGGAAGTACTGAACCAAAGATAACAGTAACATTATTACACAGAAACACACACATACACAAACCATGCGGATGGCTAAATGATCGATGTGGTGATGAGTCTATGGCATCTAAATGCAGATCAATCTTTTACATTTCACAGCTTATATATTTTTGCATGGTTCTTGTTTGAAGAGCTTGACTTTTAGCACAGGCTGAAGAATAATTTTGACATTGCAATATGTAGAACCATCATTCAGTGAGTCTACCAAAGCTCACCCGTTCTCCTACGTGCTTGCTCAGTGTTTAAATAAATGAACCAAATTAGTTTGGTTAGTGCAGGGAGTTTTTAAACTTCTCTCCATCAATCTGTCTTTCTTATTGGTAAACCGATATTATCTGCCAATATTAGACTTTGTTGATCTATTGCTATCAGCATATACACCAATAAATTAAAATTAAAAAGGAAAAGACGGGAGAAACACCCTTCAACTGTGTTACGAAAAATGACATTGCATAGTTTAACCACCAGCATCTTCTCTGCTGGCATGTTTCAAATGCCACAAACACAAAAACATATTTATACACACAAATATAAGTATATGTTGGCCGATGCATTGAAATATCTGATTTTTAAATCACCAAATATTAGCATCGGTCCTAAAACTCTAACATCAGCCAGGCTCTAATAATTTATGTGTCCTTAAAGCAGTCCTTTAATAAAGCCGACACAGGCTGACATTGATGGTGTATAGTAGGTAGATAAGTGTGTGAATGTGTGTGTGACTGAATGCAGCGCAGAGCACTTTGGGACTAAGTAAAGCGCTATACAAATACAGGCCATTTATAGTCAGTGTTGGGAAGGTTACTTTTAAAATGTATTCCATTACAGAATACAGAATACATGCCCCAAAATGTATTCTGTAACGTATTCCGTTACGTTACTCAGTGACAGTAACGTATTCTGAATACTTTGGATTACTTAATATATTATCATGCTTTTTACAACAACGTGAATGTACTATTGCTGTGTGATTTATTACTATTACTGAAGGTCCGCGACTCCGAACTGTAGTAAAGGGACCTCTGACTAATACGGCGGGGTCCCTGTCGGCTCGTAGCTGAAAAATAGCTTTACTTTGTTGTGTGGGTCAACTTTTCTTGCGACAGACAGAGAGAGGCGTTGAAAGACTGCTCCAATGGAACTTATTGTTTTCGGAGGAAAACACGAACACGGTGTACAGTCGAGTCTTAATAGCTTACTTACAGCTGGGCTCGTCAGGCACTCTTCTTGGCTGACGTGGTTATTATTATATTTACATGCTTCCAGCTCCCGTTTTTCCTCGATGACAACTCCAACCTTTCCACTCCCCTTTTTCTCCCTCCTCGCGCTCACAGACCCATAACGTGTATGGCAGTCCATTCTCCCTGCAGCACGGACTACACTGCCCATGATGCTACATTCTTTAGAGCTATGCTTGTAGCATTCTGCCTGTTAGCTTAGCACAACAACAACAACAAGGAAAAGGCGCTCTCTCACCCAGGAAACACACAGTCGCAGAGAGAGAGAGAGAGAGCGTCGCCCTGTAACCATGGCAACCGTAACGCTGCTGCCGCCTGGAACAACAGAACGTAGCTGTCAAACAAAACCCAAACAGTCCTGACCCGCCACAATATGAACAGGAAAGTACTGCAGTGTAATCCATTTATTTCAACAAAGTAACTGTATTCTGAATACCACCTTTTTAAACGGTAACTGTAACGGAATACAGTTACTCATATTTTGTATTCTAAATACGTAACGGCGGTACATGTATTCCGTTACTCTCCAACACTGTTTATAGTGTCATGACATGTGTGGACGTGGCCCCAAGTGCAGATGCAGCAGACTGCCTGACGGCATGCCTTTATTTAAAAGGTGGATCATTCAAAACAAGAGTGAACTAAGGGGAAGCAAACGACAAAATACTAAACATGCTGGGAGAATAGCAGACAACAGGAAACTAAGAGTGTGACGAAACAACAAACAGAAACGAACTGAGGGGATAGACACACACAGAGGCATGCTGGGAAGGTGAACACAGGTGGGGAGAACACACAGGTGCAAACATCTGGTGATACAAGACAGGAGAAAGTAAATGAATGCTAAACACATTAGACACAGAGTTGCTGTTGTATAAAGCAGTGTGAGTGTTGTTTAAGCTGCTCTGACTACTCACAGTAGAATAGAGTTATATAAGAACCAGTAGATTTCTCATTTTATGAAATAAAACAAGAAATAAGATAACAGGAAGGCCTAACAACACGATGAAGGCTAGAGAGGATATCAAGAACACGAGGGGGTGGAAACTGTAGCCAACAAACCTAAAAACTGCAACAAGAGAAAAGTATAAAGGAAAACACAAAGGTGAAATACTCACATTTGTAACCAACTAAGAATAAAACATAATAAATGATAAACAGAACTTGGTAGTGGCCAAGCTAAAGAACAAACAACAACGTAGACATCAACTCTAAATGATGCTTTATTTTGCTTATTTGTTTAATACTGTTGCTGGTAGCAGCACAGGTGAGACTTATGTAGCTCCAGAGTATCAAAGCAACCCTGACATGACCTCCCTAAATGCACAATGAAAGATTGCCTGTCTCATGTATTGTGGGCAACCTGTTCTCAGGTCAGTTCATTAGTAACAGATGCACTGTTTATTGAAAGTTAAGTCTTAAGCTGTGTCCATACTGGACGTTCACTTGTTGCACATCGCTTTGAAATTCACAACTGGGTGTTTATGGACATCGCAGGGTTTGGTTGAATTTCCTCGACCCCTCCTATTTACCAGCACCTATTGCTGCTCTCACATCTGTGGAGATGGGAATGACAAACCAGTCCTGCTGTTGTGACAACTGGTGTGTACTGGTACAGCACTGTGCATATGAGATGACAGCAGTTTTAACCAAAAAGCAGCATGTGACACTCTGGAAATGGAAACCGACAGGCTCCGTGTGGTCTACACAGCCACTTCACCACACAAGGCTGTCAGTTATCTAACTTTAGATTCATAATTAACTAAAAGCCACTTTCTCCACTTTGACATTGTCCTTCAAGAGCAGATTTGTGAAGCAGTCAGCCTGGAGCTTTTGATTTTGCTTTATTCCTGATAGATTCATATCCTTTATTGTAAAGAGAAAAACAAACTTCTGTTTTTATATATCTACTACACGGCTTTATGGTTGAAATGGTTTATTCTAAGATAAAAAAGAAACATCTATACAGTATATAGGTACATCAAAAAGCAAGACATAATCCGTAGTACTTGAGTCTGCTCTCTGACTCGAGATGTTTCCTTGGATTACCTCAGATGTGCCACGCTCTCACAGTTTCCCAGAATCTTTGGTCTCACATGAAGGAGTCTTTGCTGTGTAGCTGTCAGCTCTCTGAGCACACTGGAGCTTTGCAAATGCTTGTAAACATGTAAGTTTAACATTTGTTTCTTTTTTCTCTTACAATCAGGATTTTGGCAAATACAGCAACATTATTTTTTTAAAATTGCATCTTCAAAAAAGACCCATCATGGAAACGCAGTCCCCTGCCTGCATGGACCACTGGCAGATAGACTGCGCCTGATACTGAAAAATATATCAACGGCTGGACAAGGTGGACTGAAAAGACGGCACAGGAGGACTAATCTCTGCAGGGCCTTTGTGGCCAAATACAAAGACTACCTGAAGTATCCTGTGAAAGTCTACTAGTAACTATGAATGCAGCATAACAGACAATCCGTACTGCGACCAACACTGAAACCAACCAGCTGATCTACATCACGGCAGCAGTGACTGTTAAGATGCTTGGCTACGAGGTGAACAGCAAGAAGGAGCATGCCCTTCATGGAGAGGGAGACTAGGGGCCAAGATCAAGCCAGCGTGAAGGAAGGTTAGGCAACTATCAGCATTGCAGAAAGATGTAATGAAGAAAGGGATGCCTGGGAAGTGCAGGAAGCTGTCCATGTCCGAGGTCTTGGAAACCGCAAAGCCAAGACTCACAGCCTTGGCTAGCTGCTTGATGAGGTGTTAGAGAGAATAAACCAGCTGTACTCCATTCAACCATCGAAGGTGTACTCTCAGTGGGAGGGGAACAATATGAAAACAGCCTCGAGAAGAAGGAATACTGGAAGAGCATGTGGGAGAAGGCTGCTGTCTATAATGGCATTGCTCAGCGGACCTAAGAGCACACCACAGCAAGCTGCCCGAACAGAGTTCAGTAAGCATTAGAGTCGCAGACAACAACCGGACAGCACCAGGCCGTGACCTGATTCACACCTACTGGCTAAAGAAGCTAATTGCCCTCCATGTGCACCTGGCAGCACAAACGAACCAGCTGCTAATGAGCGAGATTCACCCAGAATGGCTTAATGAAGGCCCGATGGTCCGGGTTCCCAAGGATCCCCAGAACAGACAGGTCCCATCCAACTACCAGCCAATAATAAAAATGGAGGCTGCTGTCAGGTATCATAGCCGCTAAGATGAACAGGCACAGGGGTCGATACGTGAGCAGGGCCCAGAAAGGAACGAACAGGAACAGTCAAAGACATCTGGTAGAGGACCGAAGCTTAAAGATCACACACACATTTTTGCATCATTGTTGTGGCTCATATATTATAGAATCGTGTATTCACAGAGTAAAGTACTGCATCCTTCAGCTGAGGCTGATCATGCCTGTCCTGCTCTGTAACATCCGTTCACCTGACCTCTCATGTATAAGACATGCGGTGTTATTATGATCTGCAACTACTGTGACTTGTTCATTTTTAGTATTAATGTAGTATAGCATTTTATTATTCCCACGTTATTGTGATTTTACAGTGTTTCTTTATTGGCTCAGTGTGTGGGCGCTTTTCAAAAAGCACTCTATAAATAATCATGCTACTTATCATTAACTACAGTCCAAATCTACTGAGTACACCCACAGTGTGTATTCTTGGGCTTCCAGGACCAATTACATCATTTTTGAAGTGAAATGACTGAAATGACAGTCTCATAGCAAAACATGAAAGAGTTCTAGCAAGGTTTGCTTCCGAATACGGAGACAAATTGTCCAATTTTTCCATTACAGTCATTAGGATTCTGAATATGTTTCAGCAGGAAGTGTACTTCATGCCTTTGAAAACAGTGGCAATCATTAAGTCTTCACCGCAATGCTTTTCTAAACCTAACCAAGTAGTTTTATTAGCAGAGCGTTACAAAAGTTCTATGTGGCCCAACCTGTGCTCTCCGTCAGTGACTCACACCAACGCTAACATCTGCTTCGCCCTGTAGAAGTGCAACATCTTGTACCTGGATGCAAAATAATAGATATGAATCTAAACAGAAAATACAATAGAAATAATCAATTTTGTCGATACTTAGAGTAAATGCTTTAAAAGCCAGCAAATGTATGTGCCATGATTTCTGTCTCACTCAATGTGACACAAATTTAAGTCTTGTTTTTAACACAATGCTCAGTTCTTTTCATCAAACGTACAGTTATGCTGTTTTATCTGAAACCTTTCTCGCTCTTCAGGACTTCTTCTTGACTTAGTCAAGTTCTGCTCAGGTGACATGTTAGCTCGTGGAAGCCAAAAACATTGTAATTTCTTTGCTTTCAGAACCTTTCTTGCTTTTTAGACTTGGGTGTTTTGGTTTTTACTTATTTAATTGAGCACTAACATCTGCAGGTTTAGGAAATATCTGAGCTGCTTTAACATCAGTTGTGTGCAAACCCATACAATCTATCAATTGGCTGCAATAAATGTCGAACACTGAGTTACATCTACTGAAGTCTCAAGACGACCACGTACAAGGAGAAGATCACTGATCATCAGTACGTGATAAAGTGAGACCGCCCTCAGTCAGATGTTGCCTCCCTCAGCCTGCTTCTGCTGAAGCTGGAGGTTTCCCCTGATAGAGGCGGTCGTTTCACCTCCCCAGTGTTACCGAGTGCTTATTTAAAGGGAATCAATAGGATTCTGTAGCCAGTCTGTTTTCATTAAGAGTTTTGTAAAGCTGCTCTTGTCTCACAGATGGACAGAAGCTCCTTTGACCTGGGTGCTGTGACACACCAGGCTACAGCTGTGCAAACTTCTATCCTCCCAATGTGGGAGTGTCTATTGTCACTGGAGCAGGCAGGGAAGGAGGTTAAACATGTGCTCACTGAGAGAACATTATTCCTGTTGCATGGTGCAGACAGGAACACGTACCAACATGTGTTGGTTCATCATACAGTGATGAATGGCTTATTATAATTAGTGATAACTTTCATCGCTAATTATGTTTTTGTGTTTCAACCCAGAACAAACTCGGAACTTGTGGACACTCAAGCGCAGTTTCAAACGTCAGCTGGACAGACTTTAATACAAATGTGATAATAATCATGTAATAATTGATCACATTAATCTGAAAGCTGCCTTGATTGACCAGCTGTTGCTGATCTGACCATTGCAGATTACCTCATCATCGCCCGTTTGCACAAGCCGAAGCGAGACGGCTCTTTTAATCCGAACTCATCACACGTGTAAAAATCGTTTTTTTAGCAGACAGAGTTAATGGTGTAAAGACAAAGTCCATCAGGAGGCAAGTCTCGCCACTCAGCGACCATTTTGGAAAAGCCTTGAAGCAAGATTTCAGCAGTCAGTGGGTCATAACTGCATTTATAAAACCTTGAGTAAAAAAAGTTTTATGACTTTGACAAAAAAGGTTTAAAAAGTGTTTCTCCTTGAAAGTACTAATGCAGTACATGGTAAATGGCCTGTATTTGTATAGCACTTCACACAACCAGTCATTCACACACTGGTGATGGCAGCTACATTATAGCCACAGCCACCCCGGGGCGCACTGACAGAGGCGAGGCTGCCGGACACTGGCGCCACCGGGCCCTCTGACCACCACCAGTAGGCGGTAGGTGAAGTGTCTCATTCAAGGACACAACGACCGAGACTGTCCAAGCCGGGGCTCGAACCGGCAACCTTCCGATTACAAGGCGAACTCCCAGCTCTTGAGCCACGATCGCCTCATGCATGGAGTTCCACAATGCAGCTTCATTTCCCCTCATCCACTGAATGCATGCTGTGATGTTATAAAAAACAAAAAACAGTAAGTCAAAATAAAATCGAGAAAGTACTCGTTGGTGTGTGGTATGCATCATCTCAACAAGATTATTTTGATTTCTGTATTTTTCCATGTCTTCACATCGTTGGGTTGCTTTCAGGCCAAGTCTGGGACGAACAACATGATTCACTGAGAGCCACGTCTGCTCCTTATGTGTCTGCTGAAGGGACGTTTTTTTAAAAATCGTTATCTTTTCCTCAGCTTAAAACACTAGAAAACCAGAACCATGGTTAACAGGCATCTCTTGGTGTCTTGATGTGGTTGGTTTGGCTTGATGCAGACAGCAAAAGACACTGCGCGTTATCTCTGTAACACCAGAACTGCGGTACAAGAAGCCCCTGGACAAGAGCATGCTGGGATATTGTAAGATATTAACATTGAAAATGAAGGAAATCTGTTATTTGCCTGTGTAAGTCTTTGCTTTTATCTGGCCCTCTGTGTGCGACTTGATTGAGTAATTACAAATCTTGTAGTTTAATACTAGTCAGGATAATATTGATTATCTGTACTATGATGTATGTCATATTTCTTTTAAAAACCAGATGAAACATAATTGCAGGAGGGTTTTTATTAGAAAAAGTAGACTCTGCTCAGATAAGATCATTTCCTCTCATAAGAAGAGCCTGAAGCAGCTGAGAGAGGCTCTGCAGCGAGCACAGTCTGAGCTCCCTTAAAGAAGCATTTTAAAGCTCCGCAGCTCCTGAGAGATGAAGGGAGACACGTGGCAGGTTGACTCCTGTGTTCCTTTACGCTCGGCTTCATTTGAGAATCTAAAAGGAGTGTTTTATTCCGGTGTGATGTGAACATCATCCCTCTCCCTTTCATACAGACATTTTAACATTAGAGTCTGACTGTAGGCTCAGCGGGACGTCAGCGCCGTGAACTTTGCCACAGGAGGTTATGGTTCTGTCAATTTAATTACACAAGACAATGGTGGGTCCAGCAGCCGTCTCCCCACAGTCTGCTGCTGCCTCTGTCAGCAGGAGGAGAGCCCAACGTCTGCCTGGACCACAGCCCTGACATTTAAAAATTCTGTATGGGCACACTCGTGTGTGTGTGTGTGTGTGTGTGTGTGTGTGTGTGTGTGTGTGTGTGTGTGTGTGTGTGTGTGTGTGTGTGTGGGAAGAAGTGAAGCCTATTCTCTAGGCTAATGAAGAAGGCTGACAGGGTTTTTAGCTTCTGGACTCCGGAGAGGCTGGAGGCTGAACACTGTGACACTAATTGCAGGTATATAGTCACTGAGTGGACCAATCACAGCTCATTATCTGTGCTCGTGTGTGTAGTTGAAGGGCAGTTAAAAGTTGTGGGTACAGATTTTAATAAGTAATGTTTGCAATATGTGTAATATTATTTTTGTTGTTTTTCTCTAATTACAAAAGCATGCAATGAATTGTGTTGCTCCGTGTGCCTCTGCAAGTCACACTTAATCAATCATAAAAACACATAGACATAATTAATGAGAAAGGATGTTCGTTCTCCCTTTAATGTGGTAACAAATATGAAAATAACTAAATGAAATCAGATGTATTTGAATATAAATGTTAATATGACAGACTCTGGCATTTAAAATTTACATATACTAGAATTATGTCACGGACCCAGTTCCAGGGATTCGGGGTCCGTGAGCAGTGTGGACTACTATTGTAGTTATTATTATTATTATTATTATTATCATTATTGTGGTTGTTGTTATTATGGTTGTGTCTGCTGTCCTGTTTTTCCGTGTTGGTGTACTGTCAGGTGTTTAGGGGTGTGTGCTTGTGTATGTGAGGGTGCGGTCGTGGCAGGCACTTTTAGGCCTGGTGGGTGTGGCCCTGCCAGCTGACCGGTCCCACCCAGGAATCCACACACACCTGGCGCCGATCAAGCCTCGTCAGAGGAGCTTCAAAACAGTGTGGCTGAGAGCTCCTCGACGCTGGATCGTTGAGTGACTTCCCGTCAGTCCTAAGTGTATTGTGCAAGGTTAGTGCAAGTCTACTGTTAGGTTTTGTACTCACGGCTGCCTTTGGTATGCGTGTTTCCTCAGGAGGAATTGTGGCGACCAGGAGGCAGCACACGGAGAGTACACAGGGAACGGAGACAGAGCACGGAGCACGGGATTGTCACCACTGTAAATAAACACTGTTGCACTGTAGAGTCCTGCATTTTGGGTCCTCCTTTCCCCACATCCCCACGCTCTGCCAGCGAGACCGTGACAAATTAAAAAGCACAATTTTATTAAAATATGATAACTAGAGTAAATTTATATTCTAGTGGAAATTGAAAGTGAAAAGGTGACATGGTCTCTGTATTTCCATTGTGACTGCTGGAGACGGGGACAGTCTTTGTGAATGTAGCTGCTTTCAGTGCAGAGATGTTTTCCTTTGGCTGTGTCGATATTCAGCACCAAGACTTGACCGTCCTCATCTTAAGAGCAACAAGTTCTGGAGGAGAAAGCTAGAGGTTGATACTGGAGTGGATTAAAAGCAAGAGGACTGCAGGAGAGTGCAGCTATGTGCAGTTTGTTAGGTTTGTGATTTGAACTTTGTCTTTGCTTCACTCACTGATTTGTTTCCCTTTCACTTAGTTTTTCCCACCAAGAGCTGCTGGGTTACCAGTATACTGAAGAGTCCTGCCTATGCAGTGTGTTGCACTGCACAGAGGAGCACAACCCTCTTACTTTTCACTCAGTCTGAAGTGTTTCGCGCTGCGATTTTACTGAAAGAGAACCGAACCCAACAGAGCCTTGGAGGGATGATGTAAGATGCAAACATCTGTATACGTCCTGTTTTCAATTGCACGGTGAGCATTCCAGTTTTTCAAGCTTTTAGTCACATTCCTCCACAGCTGTCAGTACACAATGAAAACGTTTCTCCCCGTCTTCTCTCAGCAGTGGAGCCCCTGTGCAGACCCACACTTCCTCAACACTTCGGTGGGGGTGGGGGTGATATGTGATGGCAGGACTCAGCTTGAAGCTTCAGCAACTGGCCTGGCCTGGCCTGGCCTGGCCTGGCCTGGCCTGGCCTGGCCTGGCATGGCCTGGCATGGCCTGGCATGGCCTGGCATGGCCTGGCATGGCCTGGCATGGCCTGCTGTGATCTCCTCTGACCGTGTCCTGCCATCTCTTCTGTCGTAGGTGCGACCCTTTTCGTACAGCTGACTCAACTCAGGAACTAAGTCCGAGTATTTAAGGCTGGAGGACGGGGGGCTGTGGTGCCAGAGAGCATTTTGGATGCTGTGTTTGGGAGCTGCTTACTCCTGCTCTTTGGAGAGGAGTGTGTTTGGTGATTTAGCCTTTTGATTTACTTTTCTGCTTTGTTTTTTACTGGTTATAGCAGTTTGTCAGTCTCTTTTAGTTTAATAAGTAGTACAAATATTAAAGAAAAACCTTTAACACGGACACTTTTTGTTACTTTCCAGATCCCCTGGACCTTTTCAGGGAATGTATCCCTGTCTTCTATACAGCCTGTGGTAGTCCGTGTGACAGAGGTCTTCAGCTGCCTGGGCCCCTCTGTGACTCCAGGTTACTGCATTCCTCGTTTGCTAATCTTTCTTGGTTCAGTAAATCTGAAACCTTTGTTTCCGCCTGATCAGCATTAACTTTCCTTTGTCTGTTTTTCTCAGGAGCCTCATTTGTTCTGGCCAACAATCACATCCTCAAACACGGACTGTGAAGATCTGAATGTGGGAGGTTCCTGTTATGTTAATAAAAACAAGATGCACACTTGATGTCGCCTCACTGATCACTAGTAAAAACAACTCATTCTAATTTGAGGGGGTAGGGACAAATAAGTAAATACTTCAGCCTACTCCTTTTCAAACAAATAATGGAATGATATTTTGTAATGATTGTGAAGGCACATGTTTGAAATGTTTGAAATAAAAATGAACTGAACTGAACTAATTTAGCCTAATCTTTGCCAATTTTAAACCCATGTGGAAACTGGATGTCGTAGTTGTGCAGAAACAAACGGAGCTCACAAACTTTTGCCTACAACTATGTGTTCAAGCAGCTCATCTATCAGACTCAGAATAAGAAACTCAAACAACATTTAGTAGCACATTAGGATGGTGTTTGCAGAGGCTGTCCCAAGTTTTATTGTTTTATTACACTTCTCTCCCTCGCTTCTTCTGTCCTCTTTCCTTTTGTTCTTTCTTCAGCCCCTCTCATTTGTCTCCTGCTTACACAGCATACTGAACTCGTGCTTTTTTCTCTCTTTTTTCTCCATATAACAGGATTATACAGTATAGTTTAATCAACTGATGTTTTTTTTCTTTTTGCTCAGCCAAACAGGATTATAGATTCCATAGCAGATTCATCTGCAGCTTCTGATGCATCTGCTTTAGCCAAAGGTAGTGATGTCAGAATGCAAACAGCACTCACAGCAACACAAACACACTGGAGTGCTGAACATGCTCGGTGCACGCTGCTCATGTCTCATGTAGTTTAACATTTGTGTGTTTCCAGGCAGTTCTTGATGCTGAGCTGTCCCAGCAGGCAGTGCTGGTGGTTACCAACTGTTGAGATTCAAATTTGTGATGCTTGTTGGAGCCAAATCCATCCCATGATAAGCAAGTTGTGCAAGACGTCAGTTTCAAGGTAAAAGAAAAACTGTGCCATTAATCAGTGACGTGGCTGTACACAATTCATTTGGTTTATTCACTGAAATGACTGATTTACTGATATACTGGCAAACATACTGGAATGAATGGTTTCTGTGCTTTTTACTACAAGCCACACATTCATTCACTCTGTACACACTTTCTTCTTGTCACGCACACACCCTTCAATGGATGCATCAGCAACACTAATATGTTGCTCAAGGACACGTTGACATGCGGACTGGATTAAAGAAAATCAGCCTTCGATTCAGTAGATGACCTGATATACCTCCTGAGCCACAGCCACTCCGGCTGAAGTCCCAACATTTCAGAAAATGCAGATAAATATGTAGAGCGATAAAGAGAATATCGAGGGAAACAAGAGTAAAGTAAGAAGATTTTAACAACAGCAAAGCTTTCAAAGGAGAAGCAAAACAGGGAGAGACTGAATGCAGGGACCTGAGGTTTGACAGCGCTGTAAAAGTCTTCACCGACACATCATTTATTCATCTGTTGGACAGAGATGCTGTTTGAACCTTCCTAATGTTTAAAAATAATATTGTTTGGCCTTGCCACAGAAGATGGGAACTGTTATGAACTGTTAAAGCTGGAAGTGCTAACACATCATCAAAGTCCCTCAAGTCTTTTTAGCAAGATGTTGATGGCCTTGGCTCAGAGGAAGAGGAGCACTTCAACCAGCAAAGAGTCCTTCCTCATTTTCTGCTCAATTATGTTTCACATGTAAATCTGGTTATTGAATTAATATCGATGCAAAATCAGCGTTCCCATCACCACCACCCAAACAAATAAATTAAAAAAATGAAAACAGAATTAAATAAATAATAGCAATAATTAATTTTACATTGTCTGTTTTATCCCGGTCACATGGGGCTGTAGCCTCTCCTGGCTACAGGAGGATGGGTACGCTAGCAAAGGTTGTCAGTCCATCACATCTAACAAAGAAAGTCTGCACCATGCATACTCACTACACATGTAGGAGTGGATTAAACTGGAAAAAAGAAGAAACGAGTACATGCAGACTTCACATAGAAAGGCCAACCATCAGGCTTTAACATTCCTGCTGTAATATGACAGCGCTATCCACCGACCCACAATCCAGCCAAGAATCTGTCATAATTATGGCAATTGCAAGAGTGCTATTATAAGGAGGGACACTCAGCAGAGCAGTGTTCATGAAGTCTTTTCCATAGGCAACGCAGCAGGCATGCAGCCTAACAGCAGACTTAAGCTGTGAATAACACAGGTCCTATAGAAAGATGCCTCAGTGTGGTACAGCTGTCGTCCTCCCCTGTCAGGAGGAAGTGTCTGGCAGTTTTCTATTCACACCATGCAGGCTCTGCTTCTCCTCTTGCCTCTCATCTCTTCCTGACTCGTCTTGACTTCCTGTCAAACTCAATGTCTGACAGCACTGACAGGTGCTGGAGAAGGCGAAAGTTCAGATGTTTCAGAAGTTCTTAATATACCTGCTCCATTTGTATGTTTAGGTCTGAGTACGCTGCAGGTTCATAAACCCTGTGGTAAACCCGCTACAACTCTAACCTACATTCTTCAACTGGTCTTAACTTTTTAGTTTTCGTGGAGTCATGTTTGGAATCTGAAAATATTTCAACATGTTTGTGTCATGATTGCCAAGTGCACAACAACTCCATAGAAGAGCAGGACATGTAACAGACAACTTTCATGATGAGCCGCAAATATAATTAGGATTGTACTGGGCACTAATAAAACAAATGCTTAAATCACAGGTTCACAGTGGTATTTATTGCCTCCAAGCGAATTTTGGTCAAAAGGAAGTTTCATATATCGAGAAAAGTATAAACTCATAAAATAAAACCTTTAAGAATATAACTTCAGCAAAACCTTGGGACAGTCTCACAGGGGAAAGTTTGAACAGTTATAACAATCAGTAGCTCGATAGTAATTTTACTGTGCGAACAACATCTGCAGTGCTGTTTCAATGTTTCATAGGAATCTAACGGACTCATTTTCAAACATTTTTGTGGAAGACACACAAAGGCCAACTCAGAAAGGGACAATGCACACCTCCATTTATGTGTTTTATAAGTGAAATCTGTCATTCAGCAGTTCCTGTGATTGCATTGTCCAGTTTAAGGCACCTTGCATAGCACTCGCATTTCTTTCTTTGCAATAAACTCTAACATATAACTCGTCAGACAACCTCACATAATGATCACACTGTCTCTGGCTGAGGTCCAGTGCTGCTGTGAAGATGTTGGATTTCAGCCTGGTGGGCACAATGTTAGCATTACTGAAAGGATGACACACTTTCACTGTTTCTGGATAAAGTTTTGTTTTGAGCTTCTTTTATTTGCTTATTTGTTTTGTAATACTGGTTGTTGGTTGTGGCAGCATGTGCTGTTGTATTCCTTTCTATTAACTATGACCTTCAAATCTTTTCCAATAAGTTACAACATCAAGAAACTGCCTGAAAGAAAGAAAAATGAGAATATGATATCTCAGCTTTGAGCATGAATGTGTTACCCCTGCAGGGGACTAGTGGCCTGTCCATGGCCCACTGTACACAGCAAATTCAAAAGTGTTAAATGTTTTGGTGTTAATAGTCTTCTTGCAAAAGTAGAGTTAATTTTACTCTAAGTAGAGTCACATTCTTTTAATGTAACTCTGAGGTGTAAAATGATAGTAGTTAAAATCGAGCGTTAAAAATGAGTGTTTCTCTGTCAAATCTGGAGGTGTTACAATGGAAACATTAACTCTTGACCTCTTAACTCTGAACTCCTACAGGGGCTATGACACCAACAGAGTAAATTCACAGACTCCGCCCCCAGCACGGCTCCAATCGAAGCTGAAGTGAAGCCGTTTCAGAACATTTTGCTCTACATATTTGAGTTGTTTGCCATGCTTGGTAAGTCATTTTTCAAAGATTGTTTCAATTATTATCATGAGCTTTTACTTCTGTGGCTCTTTGGAGTTGAGACAAAGCTGTGTGAAAGGCATTAGCCATGTTGCTTGCTGATAGCATAACATTCTGTTTTAGCTAGCTGAAAGGTATTGTTTGTGGGCAAATACCACAGCCTTGAAAAAAGCTTGCATGTGAATTTTCAGTCAAACTTTTGGTCAAATACGCCTAAAACAATGTGTAGAATGTGAAATGTTGGTATAATGGTGCTACTTGAAGCCTGAAAACGATCGCCCATAAAAAAACCGAGCAAACAGCAGTAGCAGACGCCCTGACTGGGTTCTACGTTAGCATAGATCCCTCCAGAGTTTTGTGCACACGGTTTAGGTAAAAATGAAAAAGGTTGAGGTTTTACATTTAGTTCAGTATTACCTGTTGCCTGTGTCCTTGTCTTTTGGGAAAATACTTTACACAAGTAATGGCTCAAAGAGGATTCCTTTTTTTTTTACTGTGCTGCAATTCTTTACTGGATTATTTGTGCCATTAATTAGTGTCAACTAATTTTTATTCAATCTCCGCACAGGATATGCTTGTGAAGATGGAATATGGGGGAGAGCAGAAGTGCGTTGAAGTTCCACAAAGTGATGAATGAAGGACATGCTTATTGTATTGAAGAAATAAGTGATGAGATGCTGTTATTTGCATTTACCATGTCAGACCTTTTGATAAACAAAATTCTAATGAAAGTGAGAACATGTACACTGTTACATCTTTCAGAAAATGTTTTGAAATTGTGGTGCACAGTTCAGAATAAATGTTTTTCAAAAACATTGCATCTTTTTAGTAAATGTTTATTTCCAAAGGAAATTTCTAGGAGTTCAGAACAGTAAAATTCCCGCTTTTTAGAATGAATTAGAAGATAACTCTTACGTAGTTAAACTAAAATACTCTTTGAGAGTTAATATATAAACTCTTAACACCAAGTGTTAAATTATCAACTCCAGACAGATTTGGTGTTTAACACTAAATCAGAGTTAACGTACCAACTCTCCAAAAAGAGTTAAATTAACACTCTCTGGTGTGGACCCATATAGACACTTTAATAGTGTTGAAATCAAATCCGACAGTGTTAATTTGGACATGCTGGATTTGCTGTGATACCCAGACTTTTGTCCTGTGACAGCTGGGATAGGCTCTGGGGTTTCACATATCTTGCCTGAGCTGGATCAGCAGTTTTTTTAAATGGCTGGAAGCTTCAAAACTGAGGAGTGCTTACCCTGGGTTGAGGTGGAGGTGCTGCCCCCACAGAACAGCTGAAATATCCTGGGATTTTGTGTGGAGGAAAAGTGCAGAGGGAGACTAACAGATGGATCGGCACAGTGTCTGCAGTGACCTCAGAGTTTATCCCAAATGGGTGGTTTAAACACCCTATCACCAAGTAGAAGTGTTGCTCCTTGTCTTTGAAGGCCAGCTGTAGTGGTTCCAGGACACCTCGTCTGTGAGGTGCCTTGGAGGTGCTGGAGGGATTATATGTGGTGCCCAGCTTGGGGTTGTCTCCGGGAATGTCCTGGCATCTTTGCTTTGAGTCCTGCCCCCACAACCTGGACACTGATAAGCTGGATGGATGGATGGATGGATGGATGGATGGATGGATGGATGGATGGATGAATGATGGATGGATGATGGATGGAGGATGGATTGATGGATGATGGATGGATGAATGAATGATGGATGGATGGATGGATGGATGGAGGATGGATGGATGGATGATGGATGATGGATAGAGGATGATGGATGGATGATGGATGGATGGATGGATGGATGGATGGATGGATGATGGATGGATGGATGGATGGATGGATGGATGGATGGATGGATGATGGATGGATGGATGGATGGATGGATGGATGGATAGATGATGGATGGATGGATGATGGATGGATGGATGGATGGATGGATGGATGGATGGATGATGGATGATGGATGGAGGATGATCCTGAGCCTGAGCCTGAGGTTGGGAAGAGTCCCACAGCTCTGGAAAACCTCCTGTGTTGTACCAGTGCCAAAGACTTCACGCCCCAAGGACCTCAACAGCTACAGGCCGGTGGCTCTGACATCCCACCTGATGAAGACCCTGGAGCGGTTGGTCCTGGCTCAGCTTCGGCGCCTAATAAGCTCATCACTGGACCCACTTCAGTTTGCCTACCAGCCTGGCATTGGAGCGGATGATGCCGTCATTCACCTCCTACATCGTTCCCTCGCTCACCTGGAGACCGCTGGAAGCACTGTGAGAATCATGTTCTTTGATTTCTCCAGTGCCTTCAACACCATTCTTCCCTCGGTTCTAAAGGACAAGCTGGTGAACTCTGGAGTGGACCATCACCTCACTACCTGGATCCTGGACTACCTCACCGACCGACCACAGTATGTGAGGACTCAGGGCTGTGTGTCGGACAGGGTCGTCTGCAGTACGGGGGCCCCACAGGGAACGGTTCTGGCTCCGTTCCTCTTCACCATCTACACTGCAGACTTCTCCCACAACTCCACCCAGTGCTTCCTGCAGAAGTTCTCTGATGACACTGCAATAGTCGGCCTCATCACTGATGGGGACGACAAGGAGTACAGAGGTCTGACCCAAGACTTTGTGGACTGGTGCCAGCTGAACTACCTCCAGATCAACGCCAGTAAAACCAAGGAACTGGTGGTAGACTTCCGCAGGCACAAGCATTCTCCACTGCAACCACTGAACATCCAAGGTATGGACATTGAGGCTGTGGACAGCTACAGGTACCTTGGTGTTCATCTGAACAACAGACTGGACTGGACTCATAACTCAGACGCCCTCTACAGGAAAGGGCAGAGCAGGCTGTACCTGCTGCGGAGACTCAGGTCGTTTGGAGTGGAGGGCCCACTCCTGAAGACCTTCTATGACTCTGTTGTGGCTTCTGCTATCTTTTATGGCGTGGTCTGCTGGGGCGGCAGCATCTCTACTGGGGACAGGAAGAGACTGAACAGGGTGATCCGAAGGGCCAGCTCTGTTCTAGGATGCCCTCTGGACCCAGTGGAGGTGGTGAGTGACAGGAGAACGGCGGCTAAGCTGTCATCCCTGTTGGACAACATCTCCCACCCCATGCATGAGACTCTGACAGCACTGAGCAGCTCCTCCAGTGGGAGACTGCGGCACCCACGGTGTGGGACGGAGAGATTTCGCAGGTCTTTCCTCCCCACTGCTGTCAGACTCCATAATAAAGACTTTAACTGATCAAGCACACACATCCATACATATGCAATAATACTAAGTGCAATAATCCTTTCTGTCATCGTTGTATTTTTACTCAGTTGTATATAGTATTTGTATTTGTATTCTATTTTTATCTTATTGTATATTTATTTTATTTTATTCTACTGTATATAGTATTTTATTTTATTCTATTCTGTACAGTTGTGTACTGTATTTATTCTTATTGTATTCTAATTTTTGCCTCATAACTTTTGCACTGTCCACTTCCTGCTGTGACAAAACAAATTTCCCACGTGTGGGACTA
>NC_137932.1:43501920-43609420 GCF_963969265.1 Rhamphochromis sp. 'chilingali' | reverse complement strand
CAACTGTGTGTTTAAGAATACGACAGCTAGGATGAGACAATTAAACCAAATGTGTCCTCATGTAAAAACAAATCTTTCTTATCCATCTGTATGAACTGTATTAGATGATAATGCATCAGTTGTTCCATTTAGTTGGCTCATTACAAAAAACAGAAAATTTGTTCCAGAACAGGAAAAGTGTGTAACTCCTGCTGAACGTCAGGCTGAGCCTGCTGCGTTGGCTTGCACGTGACAGATCAGCTATTCTGTAGAAAAATAAAGATTATTGAATTATCTCTGATTATGTATTATGTTCAGTCCCACCCTCTGGCATTAACATCAGCACAAACAGTGGCGGTCCTAGCCTGTTTGGCGCCCTGGGCGAGCACTCCCTCTGTGTCGCCCGTATCAAAAACCGCTACTGTCCATGATTCAGCATCTCTGGTGGGTTTGGGTTTCAAACACACAGTGACAACATAAATGATGTTCTCTGAAAGTGGAAATTGTTTAGGGCAAATGATTATACTGGTCTATATTTAGACGGCATAAAGATGTGTCCAACTCCCAGCTCGATCTAAATGTTCTGCCTTCAGCATCAGCTTTTCTCTTTGGTGTGATTTTGTGTTAGCTGCCTTCTTTTCATTGCAGGTGCTTGAGATATGTGCTGACACCACTGTGCCAACATCAGCTACAGCTAAGTAGAAATTTATTGATAAGTTAAAGGCTAAAAAATTGGTAATGGCCTGATTTGGATTGACCGCCTTCATTTTGATACTTGATATATTTTTAGGTGAAATAAAAGCTAGAGCAACTTCACAAATGTACTGCAAAAACATCATACGATCACCCCTCATTTACATGTCATTTAAGTGTCAAAATACAATTTTCAATGCAATATTTTGTGCCAGTCGACTTGTTAAAATCGGGTAAATTGCCATCCATTTATCCAGCTGTCGTATAAAGACATGACAGGAGGGAAAATTTAACAGAAAAAGTAAAGGCTCAGAACAAACAGACACAGAGAGAGTAAAGCAGCAAAAAGCTGTGTTAATATTCAGTTTTGTTTTTGGGGGCTAAAAAAAACGGTGCGCTCATGTAATTAAACTGCGATTAAAAGGGTTAAAACCCCCGAAATATAATTAAAACTTTACATGAATATTTCAGGGAGAAGTAGTTTTAAAAGACTGGCTAATTTAAAATGAAAAAAAATATGAATATATAATTTTTTATAGCACTTTTTGGGGAATTGTCCTTAGGCATAAAGGTGGATGCATTTTTTTTTAAATGTGCTCCTGCACAAAAAATAATAATGGATCAAAATGAATGTTGGTGCCAATCTTTGGCTCATCTAAAGGCCTAATTATAATAACAATCAAATATTACTTCAAATGTATTTTATGGAAAATATTTAAGTTTGTATTTTTTTTTCTGTTAAAAAACAGGGCGCTCATGTACACAAACTGGTATTTAAAGGGTTAAAACAATGAAAATATAATTAAAACTTGACATGGATATTTTAAGCAGAAGTAGTTTTAAAAGATTGACTAATTTAAAGTAGAAAAAAATATTGATATATAACATTTTTAGAGCACTTTTGGGGCGGGACCATTTTTGGTCCTGAGGTTCACGAAAGGATGGGATTTTGAGGTTCTACCAAGGTTAATAATGTCTGTGGTGGGCTCAGCTTCTCTCTCCGGTGCCCTGCACGCAACAAAAACATGTGAAGGAAAGTCAGTAATGTCAGCTCCGTTCATTACTGTGCTGTCTGCTTTACAATGACATCCTTTAATGGTTAAACAAAACGTTTTGAAATTCTAGTGGCTTTAATGCTGTTTAACCACCAGCTTCACGAGCCGGGTTCATATGAAGTCCAGGTCAGAGTTGGTGGACAGCTCCATTGTTTTTAGCCCCAGGATATCTGTGACCTTCCTGTGCAATTGAGTGAAATGTGCTCAATCACATTTGACTGTAACAGGCTGGTTCAGAGATCCTCTCAGCTCTGCCGAAATCTGATCTTTATCTTCTTTGTTATCTTGATAGGAACAGAATATGCACAGACCCTTTGTAGGAGCTCCAACACAGCACGCTACAAAGCAACAGCAAGTTCCTCTGCACAGAGTCTGGCTTAATACCTTATAGAGTGCATTATGCTATGAGTTAGACCTTTCAGCAAACTGTCTCGTTCTCATTTCTAGAGTTCACATTACTCATACAGCATGTTCATAACACGGGTCTGAACTTGGGCTGAATTTGCTACTCCTGGGAAGATCGCTGCACTCACACACCTGAAGCTTCTGAAACTGTCAAACCTTTCTGCTGACAATAATCACAATATATGTGATTAGCAGCGCCTGGCCACCCTCTTAATTCCTGTTGAAGAAACAAAGGTGCACTTAGTTTTTAGGACTGTGTGGAGACGTGTGAGGACTTTTCTTGCGATCGTATATGAGCGATGTAAACGGCTCAGATCCCCATCGACACAAACATGACTTAGAAAAACAAAATATAATGAAATGAGCTTTCCAAATGCACAAAAATAACATTCACAGTGATTTCATTCTCTATCTCATGAACTCTAAAATTCATTAATAAATGTTTATCAGTGCAGATAGGCAGCTTGTTTGTTTAGCTTCCTCCAGCAAATCCAATGCATCTATCCACAGCAGCTATTCTACAGGACTCAGAGACACATGTCCATATTTATCAAGTGGAAAGGAAGCTTCACTGAGCTTTGTACATCATGTGTCTGCGTGACTGGCTGCTGCAGCCAGGCTGATGAGGACGATGCTGCAGCAGACGGTGGATAACAAACACCTCGGCCTGTCTCTCTTTTAAACCACCTTGTTCTTTGTAATGAGGGAGAGTGCGGTAAGTTATTCCTCCTCTATGTTTGCTTTTTATGTTTCATTTCTAGATTTTCTTTTTATTGATTTCTCCTCTTTAATTTGTTATTCTGTCTGCAAGAAGCTAAAATAAATAGAGCCATAAACAACAGAAGAAAAGAGAAAAGCAATAAAATTACAAATGGGTGAAAGTGTCTCTTTTTTAATACTGACAGAGACCTGTTATATTTTTAATGTTACAACTCGTTCTCCTCATACTCTGCATTATTAAATGAACAACCTTGCAGATTCCTCTTTCGCTTGGAAAAAGGGGATGAATGTCAGCATAAATAATTTGTTTTTGGTGCTAATAAAATGGCTCAATTTGTGTGCACAGAACTGTGCTTTCATGTGAACGTAGTCTTAGTTTTAATGCTCATTTCTGCACAACTGATCAAATAAAGAAATGATCAAAGTTTTATTGGATTGTTTAATTTATTCATAAACAGCTGTGTGCAGGCAGGATTGGACCCAAACGCGAAATCACTTTGGTGAAACGTGAACTCAGAATACAGCTGAGAAAATAACACAAACTATACTGGGAGCACGACATACATGGGGAAAGACACAGGAAACGCACACAACTATGAGGGAGGACGCGACACAGGAGGGAGGAGACGCTGACGTAAATACGCAGAAGGATAACGAGGGGAGTGAGGACACATGGGGAACACAGCTGACGTTAACATGACGCCACAGGGGAAGCAAAACAAGACACGCTGAACATGAAAACACGAGACCTTCACAATAAAACAGGAAACTGGAGAACATGACACAGAAGTGGAGGAGAGGCAGGCGAGAGGGAGCGAGGGAACGTGACGGACTCGGGAAACATGGAATAAACCACAAGGAGGCGAAACGAGGCACGAGAACTCACACAAACACATAAACACAGACGCACAGAGAGCAGAAAGCGGAAATTACTAAATAATCAAGAAACTAAACCGCGACCATAAGAAACTCAAGACACAATAACCAGGCACTGAAACAAAGTTAAGACTAGCAAAGAGAACTTGTACACGGATCGTAATACAAAATGAGAAAAACTCAGCAATACTTCAAACGCTGGGTCACATGACCCAGGACCATGACAATTATTCATTTTTCTCTGACTTTAACCCACAGTCACTATAAAACACTGCTGTGAAAATCTCAATGTGTCAAATTCCAGCTTCTTCAGTTGGAGGTCAGACACCAAAATAATGATGCATTTCTGTTCAGTACAAGATAAAAACTCCGCCACTGGGATTCAAAATGAGATTAACCTTACAGATGTTAAAGCTCTCTCGCCGATAATATTGCTGTTTATTCAAAGCTGCTGCTGGGTTGTAATCACAGATAAGCTGACCTTTGGTGGTGAGGGGTAACCCATTCCAGCAGCTTCTCTGAAGTAGAAACACATCCAATCAAAAGTCGTGTTTTTGTTTTGTTCTGTTTTTGTGTTTAGTAAAACCTGTGACCAGCACTCGAGCTCATTAACACATCGTTTACTAAAATATCACTTTTAACACTGAAATGTATTCTTTTGTGCGCTTGTGTGCCAAGTATGGCTCTAATTCAGATTACACATAAAGTCAAGTATGGTCCAAACGCCTAATGTGTTGGTGCTCCATCCATGTGGGTGGAGATGACAGATGACAGCTATCAGCTGCGTCTGTTTTCAAAAGCCAATCATTGGCCTTCGTTTCTCATTCGAGGTTAAACATGCGATATAATCTGCTGATGTTAAATCTGCCGGGTGATATTTGGGGTTTTGTTTGTTTTATTAGTTTTGGACAAATCATTGTGGCTCAGACTGAAGTTAACCTTCATAACTGATTCATTTGACTCCTTTCTAATGTCTTACTGCAGTGCTGTCAGTATGTTTTGAAGATCTTTATGCCCTGATGAATAAATGTCTTATACTTGTAACTAGTGTTGGTCAAGTTACTTGAAAAAAGTAATCAGTAACTAATTACTGATTACTTCCCCAAAAGGTAATCCCATTACTTTACTGATTACTTTTTCAAAAGTGATTAATTGCTTAGTTACTTAGTTACTTTTTAAAAACACGATTTACAACCTGAAGAGGTGATAAAGCGATAGATCTTTCAGCCCAATTCTACTTTTTCTGCATAATCCATCATACAAAATGTAATCAAATGGAAAAGTCTCTTTTTAAAACTTGTTTTATTAGTTTTAATCTTTTAACTTTATGCATCAAGCGAAAAATTTAATTATCTGCAACATTCTCTGACTGGAAGAAATTAGTTTAACATTTAAACCTATTTTCTGCACATTCCAGCACATAAAATAAAATATTTTTTGTGTTTACACTCAGTCTTTCAAATAGATGCAAGTAAAACACAGCAGAAAATAAATAAAGTCAAAGACTCAGCGGTCCTGTTGCTCTATTTTCACCTGTAAAGCAGGAGTGGGGTAGGCGGAGGTTTACCCTGGTGCAGGTGTGCCGCGGTCAGTGGAAGAATCCGCGAGTTTCTCTGTGAGTTTCCCATTACGTCGTAGCTACTCGGTGCTTGTTGGAAGTTTAGGGGTTTTTTCGCTGTAAAAAGAAGTTTTCTTCCCACGCACAGCGGACACTAATGTTTTTGTCACTTTTTATGGAATCAAACTCAAAGTAAGGTCAGTACTTCCACGCTTTAAACGCTGCACGCTCATACTCTCTCTGCACTCGATATATGATCCATTGTTGATCTGCACACAGCTGTTGTCACGAACGTCGCACTCGCTTACGTCACTGTCATGAGACATTTTCGCAAAAAATCACGGTTTTAGTAACGCAGTAACGCAGCGTTCCTACGGGAAAGTAACAGTAACAGTATTCTAATTATTCTAATTACAATTTTTGCAATAGTAATCCCTTACTTTACTCGTTACTTGAAAAAAGTAATTGGATTACAGTAACGCATTTACTGCCAATCTCTGCTTGTAACAGATTATTCTGAATTAAAACTAATGTTCAAATGTTGCTGTGGTCGGGTTGCCCAAACTTAGTTTTAACCCCTGAGCGAACAAATAATAAGTATGAAAGTACAAAACTGGCATACGTGATAATGAGAAACACCAGATGAGTCAGCCTCTGCTCGCCATTAAAGACGGTGCCAGCACAGGTTCCACTTTTCAGACCCAGAGGATATAATCAGAGGTTATGATCAGAGGCAAACGTTTTCCGTTTATTATTTTTAGAATGAGAAAGAACATTTTCAAGACTTAACTTGAAGAAAAGGTTCAGCTTTATCCAATCTCAGTGGCGATTTACACTTTGTCTGGAGTGTGATAAACTCTGCTCACAGATTAGAGCAATTCTGTAAGTAAAACATCACTAAAGAAAAAAAAGTGACAGGAGTTTGAGAGTGATAATAAACTAGAGTTACACAACATGCAAGGACCAGATGCAAGAGAGAGAGACAAGAGGATATATAAAGAAAAATGAGTGCAGCCCTTGGATGGCAGATTTAAGGACCTTGTGCCTCAGTGCCAAAGTCACTGTGCCTGACAGTCATTCAGCTCACCTCTAAATTATTCTTTAGGGCTCTGGAGCTGTGGGGTGGAATAATAAGTCATCAGCTTTACCAGCAGCTGCAGATAGGGAGCCATTTTCAATTAAACAGTTTCGGCCTTAGTTGATATTCTGAAGTATTTTTTCTCTTTCTTGCATATTTTTTGTCTTTTATCCCGTGTATTCGAACATGTATCCCGTGTATTCGAACATGTATCCCGTGTATTCGAACATGTATCCCGTGTATTCGAACATGTATCCCGTGTATTCGAACATGTATCCCGTGTATTCAAACATGTACCCCGTGTATTCGAACATGTATCCCGTGTATTCAAACATGTATCCCGTGTATTCGAACATGTATCCCGTGTATTCGAACATGTATCCCGTGTATTCAAACATGTACCCCGTGTATTCGAACATGTATCCCGTGTATTCAAACATGTATCCCGTGTATTCAAACATGTACCCCGTGTATTCGAACATGTATCCCGTGTATTCAAACATGTATCCCGTGTATTCGAACATGTATCCGTGTATTCAAACATGTACCCCGTGTATTCGAACATGTATCCCGTGTATTCAAACATGTATCCCGTGTATTCAAACATGTATCCCGTGTATTCAAACATGTACCCCGTGTATTCGAACATGTATCCCGTGTATTCGAACATGTATCCCGTGTATTCGAACATGTATCCCGTGTATTCAAACATGTATCCCGTGTATTCGAACATGTATCCCGTGTATTCAAACATGTACCCCGTGTATTCGAACATGTATCCCGTGTATTCAAACATGTATCCCGTGTATTCAAACATGTATCCCGTGTATTCAAACATGTACCCCGTGTATTCAAACATGTATCCCGTGTATTCGAACATGTATCCCGTGTATTCAAACACGTATCCTGTGTATTCAAACATGTATCCCGTGTATTCGAACATGTATCCCGTGTATTCGAACATGTATCCCGTGTATTCAAACATGTATCCCGTGTATTCAAACCAAACATGTACCCCGTGTATTCAAACATGTACCCCGTGTATTCGAACATGTATCCCGTGTATTCGAACATGTATCCCGTGTATTCGAACATGTATCCCGTGTATTCGAACATGTATCCCGTGTATTCAAACATGTACCCCGTGTATTCGAACATGTATCCCGTGTATTCGAACATGTATCCCGTGTATTCAAACATGTACCCCGTGTATTCGAACATGTATCCCGTGTATTCAAACATGTATCCCGTGTATTCAAACATGTATCCCGTGTATTCAAACATGTACCCCGTGTATTCAAACATGTATCCCGTGTATTCGAACATGTATCCCGTGTATTCAAACACGTATCCCGTGTATTCAAACATGTATCCCGTGTATTCAAACATGTATCCCGTGTATTCGAACATGTATCCCGTGTATTCGAACATGTATCCCGTGTATTCAAACATGTATCCCGTGTATTCAAACCAAACATGTACCCCGTGTATTCGAACATGTATCCCGTGTATTCGAACATGTATCCCGTGTATTCAAACACGTATCCCGTGAATTCGAACATGTATCCCGTGTATTTAAACATGTATCCCGTGTATTCGAACATGTATCCCGTGTATTCGAACATGTATCTCGTGTATTCAAACATGTATCCGTGTATTCAAACATGTATCCCGTGTATTTAAACATGTATCCCGTGTATTCGAACATGTATCCCGTGTATTCAGACATGTATCCTATGTATTTAAACATGTATCCCGTGTATTTAAACATGTATCCCGTGTATTCGAACATGTATCCCGTGTATTCAGACATGTATCCTATGTATTTAAACATGTATCCCGTGTATTTAAACATGTATCCCGTGTATTCAGACATGTATCCTATGTATTTAAACATGTATCCCGTGTATTCAAACATGTATCCCGTGTATTCAGACATGTATCCTATGTATTTAAACATGTATCCCGTGTATTCAAACATGTATCCCGTGTATTCAAACATGTATCCCGTGTATTCAAACATGTATCCCGTGTATTCGAACATGTATCCCGTGTATTCAAACATGTATCCGTGTATTCAAACATGTATCCCGTGTATTTAAACATGTATCTGTGTATTTAAACATGTATCCCGTGTATTCAAACATGTATCCCGTGTATTCAAACATGTATCCCGTGTATTCGAACATGTATCCCATGTATTCTAACATGTATCCGTGTATTCAAACATGTATCCCGTGTATTTAAACATGTATCTGTGTATTTAAACATGTATCCCGTGTATTCGAACATGTATCCCGTGTATTCGAACATGTATCCCGTGTATTCAAACATGTATCCGTGTATTCAAACATGTATCCCGTGTATTTAAACATGTATCCCGTGTATTCAAACATGTATCCGTGTATTCAAACATGTATCCCGTGTATTCAAACATGTATCCCGTGTATTTAAACATGTATCCTGTGTATTTAGACATGTATCCTGTGTATTTAAACATGTATCCCGTGTATTCAAACATGTATCCGTGTATTCAAACATGTATCCCGTGTATTTAAACATGTATCCTGTGTATTTAAACATGTATCCTGTGTATTTAGACATGTATCCTGTGTATTTAGACATGTATCCTATGTATTTAAACATGTATCCCGTGTATTCAAACATGTATCCCGTGTATTCAAACATGTATCCCGTGTATTTAAACATGTATCCTGTGTATTTAGACATGTATCCCGTGTATTCAAACATGTATCCCGTGTATTTAAACATGTATCCGTGTATTCGAACATGTATCCCGTGTATTCGAACATGTATCCATGTATTCAAACATGTATCCGTGTATTCAAACATGTATCCCGTGTATTTAAACATGTATCTGTGTATTTAAACATGTATCCGTGTATTCAAACATGTATCCCGTGTATTCGAACATGTATCCCGTGTATTCAAACATGTATCCGTGTATTCGAACATGTATCCATGTATTCAAACATGTATCCGTGTATTCGAACATGTATCCCGTGTATTCAAACATGTATCCGTGTATTCGAACATGTATCCCGTGTATTCAAACATGTATCCATGTATTCGAACATGTATCCCGTGTATTCGAACATGTATCCGTGTATTCAAACATGTATCCGTGTATTCAAACATGTATCCGTGTATTCAAACATGTATCCCGTGTATTTAAACATGTATCTGTGTATTTAAACATGTATCCGTGTATTCAAACATGTATCCCGTGTATTCAAACATGTATCCGTGTATTCGAACATGTATCCATGTATTCAAACATGTATCCGTGTATTCGAACATGTATCCCGTGTATTCAAACATGTATCCGTGTATTCGAACATGTATCCCGTGTATTCAAACATGTATCCGTGTATTCGAACATGTATCCCGTGTATTCGAACATGTATCCCGTGTATTCGAACATGTATCCATGTATTCAAACATGTATCCGTGTATTCGAACATGTATCCATGTATTCAAACATGTATCCGTGTATTCGAACATGTATCCCGTGTATTCGAACATGTATCCGTGTATTCGAACATGTATCCCGTGTATTCAAACATGTATCCCGTGTATTCGAACATGTATCCCGTGTATTCGAACATGTATCCATGTATTCAAACATGTATCCCGTGTATTCGAACATGTATCCCGTGTATTCAAACATGTATCCGTGTATTCGAACATGTATCCCGTGTATTCAAACATGTATCCGTGTATTCGAACATGTATCCGTGTATTCGAACATGTATCCCGTGTATTCAAACATGTATCCGTGTATTCGAACATGTATCCGTGTATTCGAACATGTATCCCGTGTATTCGAACATGTATCCTGTGTATTCGAACATGTATCCCGTGTATTCAAACATGTATCCGTGTATTCGAACATGTATCCATGTATTCAAACATGTATCCGTGTATTCGAACATGTATCCCGTGTATTCGAACATGTATCCCGTGTATTCGAACATGTATCCCGTGTATTCGAACATGTATCCGTGTATTCGAACATGTATCCCGTGTATTCGAACATGTATCCCGTGTATTCGAACATGTATCCGTGTATTCAAACATGTATCCGTGTATTCGAACATGTATCCCGTGTATTCGAACATGTATCCCGTGTATTCGAACATGTATCCCGTGTATTCGAACATGTATCCGTGTATTCAAACATGTATCCCGTGTATTAAAGATGCAGGCTGATACTGTTGGCTCTTCTTGGATGTTGCCCATCAAGTCTGAGTGAACCAAGCAAAAAACAGTTTAACTTGTATCAAGGATTTAGCTTCAATTACCTCAACCTCAGTGACACCCGCTTTCTGCAGCACAGCTTCATCCAGTCTTAACTGTGAATTATTCAGCCGGAGTATAAATAGTGAAGCACTTTCCCAGTGAGAGGGCCGTGGGGTTAAACTGGATCTCAGTGTGAGCCTGTGAAGGTGAGGTGCAGCAAACACAGAAAATATCAGAGCAGCAGCTCCCTCCAAGAGCTGTCAACAAGACTTTGTTGAATCATTCATACTTTTCACTGTCTGCCCTCGTGTTGCAAACAGAATGGATGATGTTTTAGTACAACAAGGTTCAAACCCCGATCATGAACCCTGCAGCTCCACTCTTTAGCTTCGTGTCACACACAAGTTTTCTGTAAAGTTTTTGTGTGCTTATGGGCTGAAATGTGGGCTGAGTGTCTGACACAACACACGTTGCATCACTGTTGGGTCAGAGATGCTCCGCTCGTCGAGCTGGTAGATGGACTGTGTTGAAATTTGGTACAGAATTCATGTTTAATTACAATAAATTTGCACAAATCATTTTATATATATATATATAGCATACTTTGAGATTCCAGTGTAACCAGTGGGAATTTCATCAAATGACTCTCTTCACAAAGACTGCGCCCAATCAGAGGAGGCATAGAAGGCCAACCAGATTAAACTGGTTTTTGAAACCCCACATCACTGTAAAAGAAAAACAACAGTACGTAAGCCATCTTCCCTGCTGATTAACAATACCTCAGTTTAACACATATTAATTTAAACTGAAGACTCAAAATAATAATTACAGATATCTCCTGTAACGTGTTTGCTAGTTACTGTAGCTGTTTATGTTTCAGCCCACTGCGCTGGAGCTGACTGTTGGCTGCTAGCAGTCCCATTGCCTCGGTAACCCTCTAATGTATTTATGTTTCATTCTTATTGGTAGAGACAAGTGTAACGACCCACTTCATATTGCTGGCAGTTTTCTGTGTACGTTCTCGTCAGGTAGTGTGAGGAGGTTGGCCAGAAAGCGCCTGGACGTCACTTCCTTCATCGTCACTTTCAAGTTTCCGACAGTCACAAACGTTGTACAGTTTCTAAACATTCCCACCATAACCATACACAGCTCGATGGTTATTAGTTTTTTGTTTTATTTATTTATTGCTGTAACAAATAATAAAATATCAAAATTTGGGAATATTTTCCGTTACATTTACAGAATCCCAAATGTCCCAAGCTTCTGTACGGATATCTTTGAAATGTAGAGCTGCAGATGTAACTAGAATCAGACGTGCTTTTGAATGAAAAGATGAACAGGAAATGATCTTCTAATGCAGGAGAAAGAGCCACCAGCCAAATTATTCATTCACATGTGCACTTTCCTTTGTCATGTGTTTGAAGGATCGCGTGCATGTGCATGCACTTACACGATGATGAAAGAAAAAAATATTAGAAGGCTGATAAATGCACATGTGTGCCTCTGGTCAGGTGTGAGCGAGCAGGACCACGCTGCCTCCTCTCTGTGGAGAACTGAGGCTGAATAGAGAGAACAAATGCTTCATACTGTGGCAAAGCACTATACTTCCAGAGAAATAATGTCGCACTAAAGGTAAGTAATGGCCAAAGTAATTGTCGTCATTTTCATCCTTTTCAGAGAGGATGTTAAAATATGCTCTGGAAATAACAAGAATATTCCTTTTTAATAATAGAATTCAAAAATATATGATGCCATGGAATCCAAAACTGGGCTCATTAATGCTGAAAAGATGATGGATCTTTAAAAGTAATGGAGTAATTCTGTACTCCGTACGATCCTTTCAGTGAAGCAGGCAGGCAGAGAGTGGGCGAGAGTGGGAACAGAAAGAGCAGCATTTGTTGTTTCTGAGAAAGGTGCAGAGGCTTTGGGGGAGAATTTCTCAGTGTGCAATAAATAATGCATTGAATTGTATTTATTTGAGTTGCAGATTATACTATATGACTGCACAGTTCAATGAAATCACTGTAAAATAAAATAATAACAGTTTTATATCTAAACGCATTTGCTCAGGACATTTAGTGTTGCTGCGTTGAGGCATTTTCTTGCCTTTTGTAACGTCCACAGCTCCTGACATTGAGGGAACATTATAAACTGACCAGTAAATCACCAGCTTTGCTTCACTCCCTTCAGGTTCGTTAGTATATCATCAAATCCTTCTCTGCTCTTCCCCCAATCATCAACTAGGCTTTCATACCTTTGATTCAGTATTTTGTAAAAGCCTCTTTAGCTCTGAGTTATAGCAGCTTGCAGCTTTCAACTGGAAGCTGCGACATTTGTACTGGGTGTAGAACGACCACTCTGTAGCTTTCTTATGATGCTGCTTTATTGAACGTACATCCAGCATGGGTTATCACAGCACAACAACGGGTGCGGCAGCTAGGAGTAGAACTGCACATAGACTGCCCCGCCGTGAAGCATGTCAGGGTGGCGTAAAGCCGCAATGCCCACCCCCTCAACACAGGCAACCCAGTATATGACACTGGGCAGCATATTCTTCCTGCCAGTTTCTGTCGAGCACAGTCAGATCTGAGGGAATAAATCTGTGTGTTTGTTTTGTTGCTGCCATGTCACTTCCTACATCTGCTTGATTAACAAAACAAAATAACTCCGAGGCACAAAAAGAATCCTGTGAGGGTCCGATTACAAAACAGCTTTATCTGGATGTTTAACTAAATCCATTAGTCACTGACCAGTTATCACTGAGTTTTTAGGAGCTTAGCTTTGTCCCCAGCGTTTTCTATAAAAAAGGAGAGCCAGAAAAATGAAAACAGGCTTTAATAAACTCTTCAAAAAATGCAAAAGTTGTCCAACAGAGTTACAGTTAGTATAACTGGTTTATTTATCACATAATATTATCATAAATAATATCTGACATAACGTGACCTGTGCCCCCAAAGGTACAGACATACTCATGATGTTGTTTGCTTTTCCATTAAATTACCAGGAAATTATAGTTCTTAATAGTACTTATACTGCATTTAAAATTACTTAGAGTATAATTATTTCCTAGTTTTGTAGTGTACCTACCTTTAAGTATTTGTATGTAAGTGTAATTAAACTGTTATTAAGTTACTGGGGAAATACGCCCTTAGTCACAGGTCGGATCATCATATTAAACCTCCAAAGGTGGCACATAGATAAACACTACAACTGTCAGCAGATGTGTGAATCAAAGTGAACACAGTATTTATTTGGATGTGTTACCGAAAGAAAATAAAGGGGAAATTATCCATAGAGGCTCATTATTTTTTGTTGTTGTACCAGGTTGTAAGTACGTCTAAAGTGGACATTTTATGGTGTGAGTCTAAAGTCCTTCACTTGCATTTTGATCCTTGTGGCCGCTCCCAGAACTGTCGTTTCTGGTAAGCAGAACAAATAAATGGACTGGGCTGGGTGAGAAAGGGCAAGCACCGTTAAATCAATACCAAATTAAATATGCAGATCATAGACCACAGCAGTCATGATCAAGGCTAAATACTCCTGCCTTAGGCGCTGCCGGCAATCAGGGTGAACGTGGAAGCTATGCGACTGTTTTATCCAAACAATAGCATTTTTATAGACTCAAATAAAATCCTACATTTCTGGACAGTTTTTTGTGAGACAGATTTAACAGATTAAATAAAGTTCACCTAAACATGGACAGTAGAGCAGTTTTTATTCTCCGTGAGTTCTCTTGTTAAGTACGAGTCATTTCCATTAGGCAGAAAGTTTTGTTGCCATTTTTGAGCCACCCTCAGAGTTTGCACGATGGAGATCTTTTTATTCTGCTGTTCTGCAATTTGCAGGGAAATGTGGGCCAGTTGTGTGAATGGATGCAGCTCACAGCAGTGTAGCTGTGAGCAGTCAGGCTGTGAGGGAAGCAACACTGCTGCTTCCCACTTTACAGGCTCAGAAGACTCTGGCTCTGTTCACAGCTTCAACACTTATCTCCCCTGAGCAGGTGTGTGTGTCTGCGAGTGTGCGTGTGAGCAAGCGTGGATTTATCTGACTTGTTATTCTCATCATTCAGATGGATGTTGTGCGTTCGTGTGTGTGAGAGAATCTGCGATGAATGTGTGTTTGTGCCACTTCTTCACATTTGCATGGCTCTGACTGTTTATGTATAGATTAAATTCACTATTTATTTTGCATCTTTAGCCATGCGTCTGCATGTCTGTCTGTATATGGAACTGTTTCAGTGTGTGGTTGTGGAGAATAAACTGTGGTAAAATGCTGGGAGGCTGTCTCTGTTCTTATCACAATGGACGTGGAAGCTGAGGCAGAAAGAAGAAAGAATGAGAGAGAGAAAAAGACCGAACAACACCACACTTGTCAAAAATACATCCCTCTTGTCTGCTTTTTTCTTCTTAAAGAAAGTCTATTGTAAAGCTTTTGCAATTTTCCTCTGTGGACAGTGCAGCACTGTACTGTGTCAGGAAAGTCAAAGTGCTATTGACTAAAATGTCTGAGTGCTGCTTTCCAGTGGGTCGTGTGGAGAGGAGCAGAGCCTCTGGAACAACTTACTTCAACTTACTTCTAATGCATGAATTCTCTATAATCATAGCTTCCCCTGTTCTTCACACTCTGGTGCTGTCATGTACGATTCTCACAATACACACCGTCTACCACCTGTTTGATGTATAAGAATGATGTGATACCCAGTTAAGGAGGAACACTGAATAATATATGAAGCTCATCATTCTTCATTTAAAGCTTCCTCTGCGCTGAAGCCCTCCCTCTGTTGGTCTGATACAGACTGTGATGTGTCTCCTGATGCACCCTGAGTCACCGTGTGCCAAGAATGGTTTCTCTCCTCCTTCCAATGCAGACATTTCATCGTGTAGGCAAACTCAACCAAATCCAGCTAATCTTGCACTTTTAAGTCCAGCTGCAGTGATCTGACAGTGTTTGGTCAAATGTTTGTGCTGGTATGAAGATAAAGCTACATCTGACCTGGAGAGCTCTCACTCACTGCTTCATCGTTAGAATTCACAAGCAGGTTTCAAGCAAAATGACCAAATTCCAAAATGAGCTGCCTGATTCATAAAATCTACAGTCCTTGGGTCATGATGCAGACATGGGTGGGATAGAGCAGCACTTACCATGGCAACAAGGAAAGAGAGACACCAAAACAAAGACACAGCAGCCCAATGAGAGGACCTCTGAGAGTCCAGAATGTGAAGCTAGAATATGACAGTAGACGTGTGGTCGAGCTACAACATTTAAAATATGTATTAGGAATTTTTTTTTTAAGTTTTGTTTTCATTGTCATACAATTTATCAAAAAAACTGACTTTTATGTTGCAGTGTTAAGTCAGTGCCGCTTGCAGGTAATGAATTAGCAGAAATATTCCAAATGAAAAAAGTATTCAAAGAATGATTGAGCTGCTATTTGCTGTAACATGTTACACAGAATCACAAAAATCTTTAGTATAACAGGTAATGTAATTTAGTCTTTCTGTAATGTAGATCTAAAACAACCAGTGTCTCTCTCACACAGGGGCGGATCTAGAAGTGTGGCATGGGGTGGCAAGTGCCACCCTAAAATGATCCCTTGCCACCCCAAGTGCCACCCCAGTTTTGCATATGACAGTGTTGTTTATTAAAATAAGATAGCATTAACAGTTTGAGTGTAGTTACAGTCAACAGTGATTATAAATGCTAAAACTTTAAATATTGCATAGTGTTCCCCCCCTACCATTAACAAATGGTTCAGGCTTTTTTCTTGTTTTCAGTAGCAAGCGATACTTATGATTGTGCCAGAGCACATTCTGAACAACACCATGGGAATTTCGGATTTTACACAGGTGGGTGGATGTTACACTGTGGAAATGGAAGGTGAGTGTTATTAACCCTCTGTGGTCCACGGACACGCTGCACCTCCAAATCACATGACTGATGTAAGCTGACACAGCAACAAGCTGCAGCCGCTGAGTCTCTGTTTCAGCCACATTGAAAGTTCGGACTTTAAAGTTTTAAAATTTTAATTACAGGCCAGTAAATCCAGAGTTATGATCATATATATCAGCCACGCTTTGTTCTAAATACTGTCGTCACGTGTGTGCGCGCGTGTGTGCGTGTGTGTGTGCGTGCGTGCGTGCGTGTGTGTGTGTGTGTGTGTGCGCGCGTGTGTGCGTGTGTGTGTGCGTGCGTGCGTGTGTGTGTGTGTGTGTGTGTGTGTGTGTGTGTGTGTGTGTGTGTGTGTGTGTGTGTGCGTGTGTGTGTGCGTGTGTGCGTGTGTGTGTGCGTGCGTGCGTGTGTGTGTGTGTGTGTGCGTGTGTGTGTGTGTGTGTGTGTGTGTGCGTGTGTGTGTGTGTGTGTGTGTGTGTGTGTGAGTTTTAAGCATTTTGTAAGGACAGCGCGAAAACAGTAAAGAAAGAAGAAAAGCCACCTCTCTCCTATCAGTGGAAAAATGCACCATGTTGACCAATTAAAAAAAAAAGTCAACACGTGTGATTTGGTGTTTTAGGAAGAGGGAAAAGTTTGGGGAGTGACGGTAACAGGGCGAGCGAGACAGAGCGAGCGAGCGAGAGAGAGAGTTTTTAGATATAGGAGATTTGTGACGTTTAGTGTGTTGTGTAGTCGTTGTTTTGTTTTGTGTGTCAGTGAGGGCACTAATGAATGTCACAGAGGCACATTTGCAATGTAAACACTGTCACTAAGTAGAAAACCAGCGGAGTGATACACCTGCTGTTGTCAGGCCTGCAGGTTTCTCCCTGTGCTGTTCTCCTGTTTTTACTGACACACATCATTTGTGGGGCATCTTATTGCAACACCTGATTGTTCTCTCATTTTAGTTTTAGTAAGATTTTTAAATGGTTATACAAAATGAAAAAAAAACGGCAGGTGTATTGGCTGCATTTTTAGATAAATACAGTAGTTGTTTATGTTTACAAAATGTACAATTTATATTTGCATTTCAAGTTATAAAAATTTACTCAACATGTCTGTGGGTTTTTTTACAGTAAAAAAAATACTACTAGGATCTTAAGTTCTTTGTGTGATTTCAGATCAGTAATACTAATGCAGCATGTCAGTGAAAAAAACAACTAAATTCAGTTGAGCTGAAAAGATACCAAACAAGGTAAGAGGAGGAAAATAAAATGAAACAATCTGAGGGTGAAACACAAACGTAAACTCAAAAGGAGTCACAAATGTCCGGTTGTATTTCAGACCTCAGTGAGTTAATCCAACAAATCATGAAAAATGAGGTTTACATGTTTGTTCATGACGGTGCAAATTTCTGACATTTTGTGTAATTTAAGCTGTAACAATGTGACTGTTTTCTAACAAAAAACAGTGAAACTCAAGTTAGACCTGTGTTTGTAAATAGACCGCCTCATGTTGTGTAGCTTTCAGGATTTTATACTTATTGGGCTACATACTTATTTATCATACAGGCTATACAGTACATATAATCAAAACTCACATGTTTTATGTAACTAAAGTGTGTAATCATGTGGGCCACAGACAATAATTAAGTTATAGACTATATTTATATGAAAAACGTGCATACTTACTGCATTTGAATTATTCTAACCATATATAACCACCTGCATATGTGTTTGGGAAAGAAAAGGCTTTGATTTTGCCCCCCCCCCATTTGATTTCTTTGCCCCCCTCATGCCACCCTAAGAAAATTTCTCTAGATCCGCCCCTGCTCTCACATACCCAAAGACGTTGATTCTGTTCATGTGGACGGTTCTGTTTATGAGGCTGGAGAAACCTGCAGTCAGCTGAGACTGAAGAAGTCACTCGGACGAGTGACCAAACGTTTCTCCCACTGAAAACGTCCAGATGAACAGAGTCCAGTTTTGGGGATTTCCTGACCTTCTTTTGTTTTGCTTTTTCCGTGTGTTCAGAAACTGTCTGCAGTGTGAGCACAGTGGTTGGTCAGTTGGACAACCACCAGGCATACAGTGGAGTGAAAAGTGTCTGCCCCCTTTCTGACTTCCTGTTTTTTGTATGTTTGCCACACTGTTTCAGATCATCAAACAAATATAAACATTAGACAACGAAAACACAAGTAAACACAAAGTGCAGCTTGTAAACGAAGGTGTTCATGATTAAGTGAAAAAGTGATTGCCCTCTAAACCAGCAACGACTGCAATCAAGCGCTTGCGATAAGTCTTCATTTTATTTTGGACCTGCTGGTGTGTTTTGGATCATTCATTTTTTCTCCATTTATGTTTGGATTTTTAAAAAAGAAACACCCATTTTACAATAGAAACGACTGTTTTTGTTTACTTGTTTTATCTTTGTCTAATATTTTAATTTGTTTTATTATCATAAACATTTAAGTGTGACAGACACACAAGAAAAAACAGGAAATCAGGAAGAGGGCGAAGACTTCTTCACACCACTGTACACATGTTGGCTAATCACACAATGATATTGTGTTATGCTGCTTTAGACATACAACATAGTTACTTCATTTAAACTGTCTGTCATTTCACAGTAATGCATAGCATGCTGAACTGTTTAGGATAGTTACGGAGCAAAATGTTCAGAGAAGAACTTGGATGGAGCCCAAGGAGCACAGGGTTCACCGTGAATATTTTATAGGGATCACATTATATTCATTTCATAGAAATGAAGCTGAGAGGCACATCTGATAGCCTGACGTATTATTTAAAGTATGCATTACTATAGCCTACATTTTACATCATAAGATAAAGGGTACTCTGCTAAATGTGCTCTGGATTCTGCACGTGTCAATAATGTATGAGCCGGAGTAGAAAAGTCCTATTTCCTGCTTCCCTCCTGAGGATTGTAGTTGCCATTGGAGTGAGTGGAGCTCTTGGCTGTCACTGTGGAGCTCATAATGCAAACTGCGTACAAATCCTCCTGGGATGATGCTAGTCTGTCAGCTCTTTGGATGTTCTCGCATTCTTCACAGATTCTGTCTTTCTTCACTTTGCTGGAGGGTTTTTGTTGCTCTGTTTAATTTCTGTTTTTTTGGCTCTCTTTAACAGTATAAAATAAAATTGCAATCAAGGGGCACGTGTGATCAGGTCATAGCTTTACTTTTTAAAATGTTGTTATTATAGTCGTGTTAGGATGTTTCTCTTCACACAACCTCCTCAAAACTGGGAGTTTTCTTTCAGTCACAACTTGAGCAGCTGGATTCTAGTTGGATTCAGAAGATAATGTGAGAATCCATCTTGCCAGGCTTCATGCTCTGCACTTGTGGCCAAACCACAGTTTTTGGGGCCAGCCAAAATACCCCGGGGATGTACTGGCAGATACAGGCATTTTTCAGGTGTAAGTTAGCCTGTCACACACAGTTACAGACGCATCATCTGCCAATTTTCTTTTTAGATCCGTGTGCCCTTTTCCAAACAGTTCCAAATAAGGACATGTACTCTGATGCTCTGTCCAACAAACCATCATGTTGCCTCCTGTGCACTCTCCCATCTTTATTAAGTCTCACAGCATGATTTCTTGCAAGTTCAGGCAGTTGCTTAACATGTAGACTCATGCTGGCCTTAAACACAGCCCAGGCTAAAACTGATAAAGCTGCTGTGCAACTGGAACTGACTTCTGCTGATAATGCCATGTAATGTTTAATTCTGAAGCCTGTGGAAATTTGATCTGCTTCTCAAAAGGAACTAAATCAGAAGCGACTCCACACTGACACCAGCGCAGATATTACGGTGGTAGAAGGAGGAAATATTTACAGATAGAATATGACTGTGGTTTGGGTTTAAATATGCATTCATTAAAAGCATGGAGGGTTAAAAATTGTGCTAAACTGTAACTCCATTCTTTTAACAGACTCAGTGTATCATGGCACCAGTGCATAAGCACACCTCGTGCATGTCTGTGACTGCGGCTTTGACTGAATGGCATCATTTCACACGCTGGGAATGAAAAAATCCCAATAAAAATGTCAATAATCAGCAGAGCAATGTAACGTTCATAGCATGAAATCTGCACAACTGCTCCCACGAACCAGCCAAGAATTTATCAAGAATCTACTGATCTGCTGCTGCTGCAGGCGTGTGTGTGTGTGTGTGTGTGTGTGTGTGTGTGTGTGTGTGTGTGTGTGTGTGTGTGTGTGTGTGTGTGTGTGTGTGTGTGTGTGTTGATGGCGGTGTTCTGGGTGCATGTGTGGATATTTTTTTGGTGCAGTGAATTCACTGAATGTGTTTTTCACAGCATGTGTGTGTGTAGAGTTTCTTTTAAGAGACATGTTTTATTGAAGGGTATCAAATCTCAAAAGTCTCCCTCCTTCTCTCTTCCCAAGCCCACTACATCACCATAGCAACCGGACCAATCAGCCTCACTGAATATGCCAGATGAGGCCGACTTGAAAGACTAAGAAAATCCCTCCTTGCCTCCTGCCCCCCTCCGACTCTCATCTATTCCTCGTCCTCTCATCCTCTTTCCTCCCTTCATGCGATTTTATTTTATCTCTCCCTCCCTTGTCACTTTCCCTGCTGTACCATTCTCCCTTCGTCGCATCCGTCCCTGCTTGACTCTCCCTCCTCCTATCTGATTCTCTCTCATCCCTTTCCCCCTTTCTCCTTGTCTGTTTTACTTCCCTCTCTATGCATTTCTCTTCCTTCCTCTTTTATTGCATTAAACATGTCTCTCTTTTTCTTGCTGCCCACTCCATGCAATTTCTCTCTGCACTTCCTCGCCCTTCCTTTGCTTCATTGGATTAAAAAGACACACCCAGTCATCGTGCAAAACCATCTCTTTCCCCATAGTGAGATATGGGGACTGGCATGCTGCTGACACTCACCATCTGTCCCCGAGACATGGGGACCAACAGTGAGAGGAGGGGGAGAGAGGAAAGGAGAGCAGGGCTGGCTTATAGGAAGCTGCCAAGACAGCCTTGATTATTTCTGACTCTCAATTTGCACTCAGGCTTCAAAGGCAAAACTGCTGTTCTGCTTACTGTATATGAAGCAAAGCTATAAATTTGGCACTGAAAGAAAGTCTCATTCAAAGATGTGGAACTTGAATAGAAAACTGGAACGGTGGCGACTGTGATCGTTTTATGACTTATCAGCCAGATACTAAGCGTATATCCTTAAAGGACCACGCCACTAGATTTGCAGAATGAGCAGATCTACTGAGTAAATCCTGTGTGGATAAAATATTGCTGGCAACTAAAAATCTTCCATGTGGACCTGTAATTTTTAAATGTGTTCCTCCAATTGGCAACGTCTCACTTCCTTTTAGTTCACTCTGAAATTCAGCTAGCACAGACTTCAAACGTGAACACATCTAAAGAGCTCATAATGAAACACTTTTTTCATTTAAACACAGAATGTAGTTCCAGCTCCGTTTACATCAGCAACCAAAGACAGAGTCTGATGATGTGAAACACCATGGCATCATGGGAATTATTGGCTTCACCACCGCTGTACTCAGTAACAGTCTGTTCTCATTCCCAGATACTGCCCTGTGTCAGTGCAACAACATAGCTTGTTATAGGTTTCCAGTTTATTCTGGAGTTAAAACATACAAATTCCAAAGATAACGCTCGATGTGGAAGATCCATTCATTCATTTTGTTAAATGCTTTTCCATTTAGGAATCCAGGGCTGTGGGGCCGAGCTGACATGGGGCAAGAGGCAAAGTCCACTATGGACAGACATCTGATCAGTCACAGGGTCAACACATAGAAACAAACTCTCATGGTCACCTTCTCTGTGACCAGTTTAGAACCATGATGAGCTAACATGCATGTCTCTGGACTGTGAGGAAGCCTACGTAGCTGGATTAAACCTGCGCAGGCACAGGGAGAACATGCAAGCTCCACACAGAAAGGCCAGCCATGCATTCACACACATGTTTTTACCCTTTCATGTCTGCTCTTCCTATTATTGTGGAGCTGAATCAATGCTGGAGTAGTCACACACTGAAAGGGAATGTGAGTGACCATGAAACCATTACACATGGCTGTAAACCAAAACAGGAAAAGTGGATTCTCTTCATCTGGACGCAGCGTTTTCATCCAAGTCACTTCTTTAGACTCAGCTGAATGATTGATCAATGGCTATGAGAACGTTTTGTACCTACAAAGTAAAGAGTACATAACCTTTCTGGATGTCCTTACCTGGATGATTGAGCATGCATCAAGACAAAGCAGAGACAGAGTGTCTCGCAACTATGAAAAGCCTCCGAAAATGATCAACGTATGCATAAATAATAAGGCGGGGGGGAGCTATTGTTCATAATAGAGCATGGAGAGTAGTATTTCCAGCCTGAGGAAAGAAAATGAAGCCTGAAGTCTAGTGGGGTGGCATCAGATACTTCTGTATGGATGCCAGAGGGCAGTGCCTGGGGTGTGCCTGGGGTGTTGTCATTTAGAATAGTGCATAGACGTCTCACCATTATCTATGATGTGATAAAGGCCTGATGTCCTGGGCAGTTTGTAACACCTCCTGCTGAGCCTTCTTGTCCTGGGCCGTGCTCGTCTGCTAACAGTAAGGACCTGCAGCAGTTCACCTACTCCACCATCATCTCAGCGCCTCTTTCCAGAAATCCAAAAATTAGCTTCTTCGTTTTGTTGAGCAGGAGTTGTTTTCTATGGACCTCGTCTCCTGTGTTTTCTGTGGACTTTCACAACTGTCAGTTGCCTTCCAATCTGCACTCTCACCATGATATGTTGTCTGGCCATCAACAGTCTCCAAACTTCAAAATAGAGTTTCTCCATGTTTGGGAATACAGTCACCGGTGTGCATCTCCAACAGGAGTAAGCGAAGGAAACAACCCTGGGGGGCTTTGGTGTTGAGCGGAGGTGTGATTGCCAATCCAAACTGTCTGCGTTGTGTTTATGTGGAAGTCCAATATCCAACTGCAGAGTGTGGCACTGAAGACAAGAGTGCCAAGTTTGTTTCCTGGGGTCATCGTATGAATGCTGAAATGGAGTCAACAAACAACACGGTGATGTACATGTTATCATTTTACATGTGTTTGGAGGCAGAGCTGAAGAAAAGGCATCCTCACAGAGCAATTTATCATTACAGAATATATGATTAGACTTAAACATCATCAACTTGACTTCTGTCACCGTTTCATATTGTTGCCTCAAATTATACAGGCACGGATTGTAATTTATTTTTTTTCTATTGATATTGGCTTTTACAGCCTGTTTTAATTGATTTTATTTTATTTTCTATGGTGTTTTGATTCTTTGATGGGGGGGTTTTCCCCCCCACATTTCATTGTTTTGTGAAGTTTTGCATAATTGTGTGTGGGGGTTAGGCTCTTTTTTTTTTTTGCTGTTGAACAGTGATATCTCACTTGGGCCAACATGTTAGGTGAGGAAACTGCGGATGGCGCTATGCCTGATCTGTTCTCTGCGGGGAGTAATATGACCTTTGGTTTGGGGAGGGGTCATCAGATTGCTCCAAAGTGTTTTGGGAGGGGTAGGCCAGTAGTCCCGGGTATTGGTGCCCACACTGTAGACCAGTCAGTGATGCACTCACCATTAATGCCAGCAGCTAGCTCCACACCAGCTGCTTGCGAACGCCAAACACACACCCAGGCTGTCACTAGTGACATGTTGAGCAGCTTGATCACTGACTTAGCAAAGCAAATTGGGGAAAATATCACGTCCTCTCTTAACTCTATGCACCAGCCAGCCCCCACCCAGCCACAGTCTCCCCAGAATGTGCCCTCGAGCTGCAATGACCAGTCCCAGCTGAAGGTTGTTGTTCAGTCAGACACCAAAGCTCCACCATACTTCAAGGGTGACAACACAGATCTATTTCCCATCGGTGAATGGGAGGACATGATGAGATGTTATCTGCACAGAATCAGCTGTGACACAGATGAAGAAATGTTTGCCATATTAATGTCTAGACTTACTGGCAAAGCCAGAGATGTGGTCAAGGTGTCACTTCGTTGCCGCCCTGAGTTGAATCGGAATGATTACTGCTGTGTTTTGGGTCATGTCGTGGATGCTGGTGGTGTCTCGGTTGATCAGGATAAAGTGAGGGTTATCGCCAGTTTTCAGAAGACTGACCTTATGGATGGTGATGGTTAGGGCTGCTCGATTATGGCAAAAATGATAATCACGATTATTTTCAATGAAATTGAGATCACGATTATTTCACGATATTTATTTAACAATAACAATGCATTGAATAATTGCTTTAAAGATTGTCATAAAATAATGTGCAAATTCTGATAACCGTGCAAATGTTTGCAATATAAAAAATAAATAAAAAATGTAAACATTAATGTTTAGTGAACTTCAAACTACTGCATAATATTTATGCATACAAATAACCAAACATCAAGGCAAGCTGTGTAGCCACACAATGCACAATTGCATCAAACTGACATTGAGGTATGTCAACTAAAGTTGCTGCCTGAACAAAAATAAAATTAAACACTGAAAGTAGTACCTTTTATAAGAAATAAATAAAAACTAGTAGGCCCGAGTCCCATACAATCTCAAAATGGCTCAACAAAACATGGTTCCTGCAACCTTTCAAAGGTTTTTAGCCAAAATCACCAGCCTATTGACATGATCAGGCTTCAGGGATGCACGCAGGCAGTTGACAACATTTCCACCAGTACTAAAGACCCTTTCTGTTGAGGCATTTGTGGCTGGGATGCAAAGATATTTCTTTGCCAGGATGGAGAGTCGTGGGAAGAGGTTCTGTGATAGCTTCCACCACCCCAGTGGGTCTTCCTCTGTGTCCAGGGTCCCTGCCTGGAGGTAGGCCTGATACTCAAAAGCTATGGCCTGGACAAGTTGAAGAGCATGTTCTGCACCTGGAGCTGTGCTGTGAGGGGCCTTAAAGAAGCTGCTTAGGCCCTTTTCCCTCTTCTTTTGGTTTGATGCACCATCATCAGCAACCTCCGTGTTACCAACGGGTGTCCCCATCACTGCAGCCTCCTTTAATGGGACAAACATAAAATGACAGCAACACAGAATGAGGAACCAGTTTTATCTGTCTCGGGTTTGGCATTCTAGAATACAATCCTTAAATAATTACTATAAATAATGATAGATAGATGGATAGATGGATAGATAGATGTTTAGTATCTTTATAAATACCATGATGGACTTCATTTCCATTGTCAGTCTGGCTTTTATTGTCTCTTGGCTGACCTCGCTTACATATCTCAGTTTGAACCTTGGGTCCAGGACAGTGGCCATGTCAAGCAACTCTTGTGTTGGTGAGTCACCATACTTTTCATTTAGGTACTCCAGTATTCTCCTCTTGATGCATTTTGAGAGGTCTGTGTCATCATCTTGCTCAGCCAAGATTGAGTTGTTAAATAGGTGGAGTGTTGGTTTTATTAAAGACACACTCACATATTTCTCTCCAGAAAGTGCATCAGTGAATTCAACCAGAGGTCCCAAGGTCTTGTTGATGGCCTCAAGGACATCAATGTCCTGCCATGAGGGGATGAGGTGCCTGGTTCCTTTGTCTTGGGAGAGGACATGGGCAATGGCCTTCTGCTGCTCAAGGACTCTGGAAACCATGGCCTGCCTAGATCCCCATCTGGTTGGACATTCAGTCTTTAAGGAGTGGTCTGGCAGTTTGAGGTCTATCTGTGCCTTTTTCAGCTCTCTCTTTTTTTTTCCAACTGAATGAAAAGGTGCTGACCACTTTTTTGCAGACCCCCACTGCACGCTCAATCCTGTGATCTTTCATGGCTCTTTCTATAAAAACATAAAAAATATAAACAAGCATTATCAGGATGATGATTGTCATTTCCTTGAGTATGAATGAATAAGAAAAAGTGATGGTAGCTTATTTATGTGTTTGTATAATTCATAGAAAATGTGTATGACTGTGAGAATGAATAAAAGTATCTCTGAATTTAAATCGTTTTTTATTTATTATATTCATTCAAAGCATTATGTTGTATACTTATTGAAAGAAAATCACATTATGCATCATATTCAGTAGGAATTAGGCCTACTCACCTATGGCCAAATGTAATCTGTGCCCAAAGCACTGGAGCCTCATCCAGCCATTCAGTTGTGCAGCCAGTATGACATTTGCAGCGTTGTCTGTGGTTATACAGACGAGTTTACCCTCCTCCAGATCCCACGTAGCCAGTGCTTGTTTCAGACCTGCAGCTATGTTCTGCCCTGTGTGGTCTTCTGGGAAAAATGATGTCTGGAGACATTTCGTTTTCATGTTGAAATCCATGTCAATGAAATGTACCGTGAGGCTCAAATACGGCTCCATGGTGCGGCTTGACCACAAGTCCGTTGTGGTGGCAAAATATTGGGCTGTAGCCACTTCCTTTGCAACACCATCATGACACTCGTCATATAAAGCGGGAATCGCCACTCGATTGGTCTTTGGCGAGGAAAAACGTTACCGCGTTTGTTATCTCCTTGTGTCTCTGGGAGCTGGTGGGATATTTAGTCGCGTTGTACATGGTAGCGTGAATGGAGGTCTGTGAGGATGAAGCATGTGTTGTTGAGGGTTTTTCTCTATGCTCCTTCATTGTTTGATTGTATGTCAGTTTGTGAGCGGTCTTCAAATGATTGAATAAATTTGTAGTGTTGCCCTGTGGTCGGACTCCGCGAACCCATAATGTTTCCACACCACTGAAGTAGTTTTACCTCGCTTTTCAACCAACAGCATTCTTTCTTTAGTAGCCATTATCCTCTCCTCTCCAAATAACGTCTGCTTAGCTTTCCTCAGGTACTCTTAATTGATGTGATGCGTGTTCGAAACGCAGAGAGGTGCACTCGATTTGCCACCTCGCGAGAGTAAAGCACGAGGGAGGTGCTAATAATCGGCTCAGTCATTTTTAATGATCGTTGAAAGCCCAGATCGTAATCGTGATTAAAATTCGATTAATTGAGCAGCCCTTCTCAGAGGAAAGTGAGATCCTTCCTTGGCATGGTGATGTTTACCAGCATTTCATTCCAGGGTGCTCTCGTATTGCGAAGCCACTCTTTGCTCTAACTGCCGGTCAGAAGAGGACTAAAGGCTGCCATGGGAGTCGGAAACCTGGAACCTTTCGCAAGCTCACCCCTCAAGACTGAACTCCTGCTTGCGAGAAGGCATTTGAGGGACTCAAAGGTGCACTCCTCAGCTGTGCGGTGCTGGCACATCCTGATTTTGAGAGGCCATTCATCCTTTCAACTGACGCTTCCATGGACGGGCTGGGTGCTGTCTTATCCCAGGTGCCAGCTGGTGGGGAGAGAGCAAGACCCATAGCCTTTGCTAGTAAGTCTCTCAGCCGCAGCCAGGCCAAATACCCAGCACACCGGCTTGAATTTTTGGCTCTGAAGTGGGCTGTGTGCGATAAGTTCAGCCACTGGCTCAAGGGTCACCGGTTCACTGTCTGGACTGATAACAATCCTCTCACATACATTCTGACTAAGCCAAAGCTGGATGACTGTGAACAGCGTTGGGTCTCTAAGCTTGCACCATACTGCTTTGAGATCAAACATGTTCCTGGAAAACTGAACATTGTGGCAGACACCCTGAGCAGGGAACCGTTTGTGAGGCCTTTGGCCCAACGCCTCCTGTCGGAGCCCTACTTTGAGCTGCTAGAGCAAGTCAGTGATGTGAAAGATGCCAGTGTCCAAGATGCCTTCCGTTTGACCTGTCAGCCTCAATCGATACGCAGTGCTCCACCCTCTGCTGTGCTTGATGTGTCTCTGTCAACTGATGACGTGTCTTCTCTCATGTCTTCCCTCTGTGAGTGGGAGTCTGCTTCTCACCAGCGTGCAACATCCCTCGCTGGTCACCTGACCTCCATTAGTCCACCTGACTGTGATGTTACTCATGCGCTGTCCCATGCTGATCTCCTGTCTCATCAAACAGGGGATCCTGTGATCTCCAGAGTAGCCCGCTATGTTGAGCGTAAGCGCAGACCCTCCAGACGTGAGCGCTGTCATGAGAACCAACATACGTTGCGGCTCCTGAAACAATGGGATAAGCTCACATTCCTCAATGGTGTCCTCTACAGAGTCGTGAGGGACCCACTGACCAAACACAAGAGATTCCAGTTTGTGGTACCTGACTCCCTAAAACAAGTGGTGCTGTCTGGCATACACGACAATGCTGGCCATCAAGGTCAATCTCGCACACTCTCCTTGGCTCGTCAGCATTTCTTCTGGTATGATATGGAGAAGGATGTGCACGATCATGTGAGAAATTGCCGCAGGTGTGTTCTCAGCAAGACCCCAGAGCCAGCAGCTAGGGCCCCGTTGGAAAGCATTAAGACCTGTGCTCCACTGGAACTTGTGTGCATTGACTTCTGGTCAGCTGAGGACAGCAACAACAAGTCTGTGGATGTCCTTGTGATTACTGACCACTTCACAAAATTAGCACATGCATTCCAATGCCAGGATCAGACAGCTAAGAGAGTCGCTAAAAAGCTCTGGGATGGATTCTTCTGTGTGTATGGCTTCCCTCAGCGCATTCACTCTGACCGGGGAGCTAGTTTTGAGAGTGAGCTGCTCGCAGAGCTTCTGGTTTTGGTTGGCGTTGCCAAATCCCACACTTCACCATACCACCCCATGGGTAATGGTACCACAGAGAGATTTAATCGCACCCTTGGAAACATGTTACGGTCCCTCCCCCCCAGATGTAAGCAGAAATGGCCGCAGATGATACAGTCCATGACGTTTGTGTATAACTGTACGGCACACGAGACCACCGGCTTTGCGCCATTCTACCTGATGTTTGGGAGGGTCCCAAGGTTGCCAGTTGACCTCGTGTTTCGGGATGTCCTTCATGATGACACCATTTGTGACTATGATACCTATGTCAAGTCACTGATGGATGACCTGCACTCTGCCATGCTCCGAGCCCAGGAACACAGCACGATGGAGCAGAGACACCAGTCTGACCAGTACAACAGAAAGGTGAAGGGTCTGCCTCTTTCACTAGGGGACCAGGCGTTGTTGGCAAACAAGGGAGTCAGAGGAAAAAGGAAGCTCTCTGACAAATGGGAACCTGTTGTGTACATGGTAGTCGACTTGGATCCTGCTCTTCACATCTGCCGTATCAGAGACAAAGAAGGACATAAGCGTGTGGTGCATCGCAACCTGCTACTTCAAGTTAACTTTTTGCCCTTGGACACAACATTGAATGATGATGCTGCACATCCTGCTGTGAGTGTTGTCAGTGGCGCCGCTGAGTCTGACCTGGATGGGTCCGTGACATCTCTTGGGGGCACAGGAGCTGTACCTCCTGCCACTCATACTGTGGATTCTGTCTCCAGCATTGGCGAGTGTGATGACTGCACACTATCATGGATCCATCAGCAATCCGCCACTGACCCAGTCGAAGATGGCGTTCATGCGACCCCTCCTATGATTGGTGCTCCTGATCTTGGTGGGCTGGCTGGTGATGGAGCCTCCCCAGGCTCCTCTGCTGACTCCCATAGTTTTCATTCTCTTGAACCCGAAGATGTGGACTTGGATCAGGGACTTACCACACGTTTTGGTAGAATCATCAAACCAGTTCGGCGCTTGATCGAATCAATGGCTCAACTCAAAACACTCCTTGGTGTTGAACCTGTTCAAGCAGCGGTTATCGATGTGTGCATTTGTTTATTGCTGTATGTTGTCCATTGCTATTGTTTTTGGTAAAGAATAATAGAGGCACAGAGTTGACTGTATTTTGTCAGTCTGTGCAGTCTGATGGTGACGCCCATAGATATTATGGCCTGTTTTGTGTGGTGTAAATGGCACCTCATTTTGTCTATAGTGTGTCCTGGGATCTTGCTAGGCGCTGAGCGGGTCTCAGGTCTCTTATCCTCCTTGGAGGAAGCTATGTTGCTGATCTAATTCATTGTATATGTGATGTGAATTTGTTTGAGGCCACTGTATCTGTTGTTGTGGGTGTATTTATACTAGGGGTGCAACGATACACAAAATTCACGGTTCGGTTCGGTTCGATACTTTGGTGTCACGGTTCGATATTTTTTCGATACAAAAAAAATGTTCATGCCTTTTTAATTTGTCATTTATTAAAATTATAAATATATATTTTAACTCAAAAGTACAGTTTTTAAATTTAACCCTAACCCTTGTGCGTGTTTTTTATTTTGACAGCGAATGCGCACCTGCGGACCACTTATGTGCAGCCCCGGTTATTTAGCTCGTCATATTGCAGCCACAGAAATTCTTTTGTCCATGAAACCATAAAGCTGCACTTTCTTTTTGCCTTATAGTCTGATTTGTCATAACTTCTCCGTTTTGTGGTAAGCTTTTCTTTGGCTGTCACTTCTTCACCCTGACCGGTCTTATTTGGCTCAGCAGAACTAAAATATATATCCTGCTGCTTTTATACACACACTCACATAAGCTCAGCGATTCTCTGCGCGATCAACCTCTCACATGTTTAAGCTGCGGGAGATTTCACTTGTCATGTTTGCATAGTAAGCTAACGATTAATAAGACGATGTCAGAGGAATTGGTGCACAAATTATCATCACTCACAGATCAGTGCTGTCGCTCTCTATACACAGTTCGCACGATTGCAAAGCGAAAGCAAAAAAACAAGCGCAAATTCAAACGCGATTGCAATATGTCACATATTGACAGTGGCTCACCGATGCCAATGACATAATTACCCAGCTACATTTCTGAAAGAATGCAAAAGCATTGACATATATTTTTCCTTCCTACAATAGCCCGACGGGCAGGGCAGAGATAGTTTTTGGTAGCCCGACTGAAAAAATCGCTAGCTCCAGGACGTCGGGCTAGCGATATTGCGAGCCCTGTATCTGATTGAGGAATCACTCATCTTTGGAAAAGAGAGTTTATTACAGAGAAATGGCTCTTTCCAAAATAAAAGCTATACTATCCGCTTCTTCTGGGCTATATTCTCAGCAGCATAAGGAGAATCACGTGCTAACAGCTGTCTAAATGACTCGGCTAAAGTTAGTAGCATGCTTGTTGTTTTTGTCTTTGCACTAGGATGATGTCGGAGTAAATGTGCAGTCATATTCGTTGTGTTCCCACTAGTGCTTTCAGGTTAATCTCGTTGAAATGACCTTAACGCCACAACACGGCAAATCTCCGTTAACGAGCTACCGCCGATCGCCCCGTGCATGGGGCTAGACGGCCAACACGTTAACGAGCTAACTGCGCTAACACACTAGTTCCCACCCATGTAATTGAGCATTGCATGGCACATCCAACATACTGTTTTACTTTAGTCCATGACTCGCTTACCTTCAGGGTCATACGTCACATGAAAACCAAAATAATTCCAAACGCCAGAACTGAATGAGGTTCAATTTGCCTGTTGCAAGTAGAGCTTAACTTCTGTCTCGCTAGCTTGCCCTGCGCTCTTCCTTCTGACGATGCTGTCTGTGTTGAGCGCTCAGTGGATCTGTGCTCGACAGTGCAGCCTAGGCGGAGTAGTCGAACACAGATTCACTGAGCGCTCAACACAGACAGCATCGTCAGAAGGAAAGTTGATCAAATAAATTACAAATGTTGTATTGTTCGATACATATGCGTACCGAACCGAAAGCACTGTATCGAACGGTTCAATATCGATACGAATATCGTTGCACCCCTAATTTATACATTTCATTTTTTTTGTGTACTCTTTAGGATTTTGTGTAATTCTTGGGGAGTGAATGTAACAGGGTCATAAATCACATCTTGTTATAATTACACAAAATGTGTTCTAAACCCCCAAACTGCTCCTTTTATACCTGACTTTTAGGACCTCCAAGCCTGTAGTTATGTTCATTATCAGTTAGAGCCCCTCCTCATTCTTTTCTTCTTCTTCTTTGGTGCAATCCTATAAATACAGTGCACCCCTTTTGCCTCTCCCCTTTTCTACAATTCCCCTGTGGGAGAGGTGGGTGTCCTTTCTTTCCAACACTGTAAAACACACATATAATTCATATTTAGCCACCCTGATGTTTCTGATCGCTTCAATTATTGTCATTATTAAGCCTGTTTTTGTAAGATGTTATAAGTGTGTAGTATGTGTGTATCATAAATGTGTTTTAGGCGCCATAAATGAATATATACTCCTTGCTAGCTTGGAAGTTGTGGTGGGTTGAGCTAACCCTCTTCCCCACTGTTTGTATTTGGTCTAGGAGCTGGAGTGGGCAAATTATTTACTTGGAGGTCTTTCTTTCTTTTAACTTTTTTATCAGACACGCAGAATCACACCGGTTACAGCTACACACTAGCTGCTTGTTTAGGAACATCTGTCAGCCAAAGTTTTCTCTCTCTGAAGCCAAAACAAGATCCAGCTGGGCGAGACCGAAACAATAAATGCACCTACTGTCCAGCTAGCTATAAGGATCCAAAATCATTTTTTATACATTTTCTTTGTAAAACGGTTAATTTTCATTGGAAAATTGAGAATTTTGAACAAGGAAATTCTGTGAAGATTAATTAACTTTTGAAGCCAGCTTCCCATGGCCGGTTGGACTGAAATAAATCCTGGCAAAACGTTACTCATTTATTTGTTTATTATTCATTAAACTGTATAGAGTTATTGTAATAATTAAACCAGTTTTCCTGTGTAATAATAAAACAAGAGAATCGTTAAAATGATTCATAGGCAGACTGTAATATTATTGTTGTCATTTTTCTTCCAGATCCATTGGACCCGTTTACATTCATTCATGTGACAGATGTGTCAGTCGAAAGCTGATCTGATGGTTGTGTTAAATATCAACACTTCACCGAGTTCTTTTGATTCCTCAGAGACATGGAAGACAAAACACTGCTCATAGACCATTTAACACTTTATTTCACTTTCACGATACTTCTAGAAGGGAGATGCGTCCTGCATGACACGTTGCAGCGGATCTCAAATGGTGACGAACACCTGACAGTTTTATTACCGGGCGCCTTATTCTAGTCTAAACAACAGCATTTCAGTAAGTTTCCACTACAAGATGCTTCCCTCTTATCTCCTGCTCTACAGGCAAACATGGGCGAGAGTCCTCGACTGAAGGACACCTGCTCTAATGCCTTTATTGTTCAGGGCTGTGTCCACTTAACATACTTCTATATGATTATATGGCACTTTTGATTAATATGAGATTAATATAAGGCCCAGTAATAAAACACTTCAGGTAAGATCATTCCAACAGTTCCTAGAGCTGTTATATATAACCACAAGCCAAACTGAGGTTTGTTTGGTCTCTCATTTGTAGCCCCTCCCACTCACTTGTCCACTCCTGCTTCCAATAAGGATAAAATACATCTGCTGATGTGGTTTAAAAAAACACTGCACCCTGTTCTTAATAGCATAGTTTATTATTGTAAAAACGCAGCATTGGAAATGTACAGAAATGGTTCACAGACACTCGTCTTTTGCACAATCACTCAGAACAATTTACTGCCTTTCTCCACTCATCGCAAATCCATCAGGGCTGTCCATTTCCCCAAATCCTTTTCTTAGTATTTTTATCCAAATCACCGGGTTACCAGAGCAACAGCTGCACAGAGCCTCTTCTTTTAAATAATCTGACCAAAGTGCTGCAGAGGGGCAGCAGCACAGCAGCTGTAGTTACATCGAAGGTCTATCTGTGTCTCAATTACGATTTTTATTTGTGGTTGAAGTAGTAGTAGTTTGGCCTCTCAGGGCCGCCGTAGTGTAGAGAAGGCGTAAGCAGGCAGAATACATCTACAAAGGCTGGTACTGAAACCAGAGTGAGAAGACTGGTTTACCAATAAAGGGGATCATTTATTGTTTGCCACACTGAAGGACCGAAATAATGAGACTGGAAATAATTTCCATGAGACTGGACTAATGAGTTAGTCCGGTCTCGTAGAAAACACGTGAAATAGTCATGAAAATGAATCACTGCACATGAATATGGACACAGCTTGTTTAGAAAATATTGAATCCAATTTCAAATGCACAATTGAAAATAATGCAGCTTTGAAAAAGCATCAACGGCTTTACTTTAACCAAAAAGCTGATCTTTCTTCTTTTTTTCACAGTATAACTTGAGTGTAGAAATCACAAGTTCAAACTGCAGTCTCATTATGAGAGACTTTGTGCACATGGACATAAATCATTGCAGGCTAATGCAAAAGTACGGCTGTGTAAACTAAAGAAGGGGGAGACACGGGAGACAAAGGGACAAATATTACAGCTGAGATCATGGGAATGCAATTCAGTTCAGTTCAGTGTATTCAATATGTCATTATTATTATTATTTATAGAGCAGTTGTTCAAGGCACGTTCTACTGTACGGTAAAGACACCCCAACAATCAGTAAATCCCTTATGAGTAAGTGCTTTGGTGAGAGTGGGAAGAAAAACTCTCACAATGAATTACTCAGTACTCAGGCCACATAACCAGAGACTGTACACAAAGACTAATCTGTTTCTTTATTCTGCTTTTGCAGCTGCTTCCTTTAGATGTTGCCCCACCGCACCTCTACCTCACCAGCCCTGCATATCCTCCTTCACTACATCCATGAATGTCCTCTTCGGCCTTCCTCTTCTCTTCCTGCCAGCATCTGTAGTGCTCTTTTTTACCATGAAGTCAGACTGCCATCATCTCCTTTCTTAACCTTGCTTCAACAGCTCTTTTCCCTTCGTGGTTCATCAGCTTTATCGCTCTGTGATAAAAAGAGGTCACTGCCTCTCTCCGAGACGTATCCACACCTACACAGGTATGTCATCTGAAACAGCTTCAGTGTTTTTAACATCATTATTTTATTCTTGGTCACAACCAACATCTTGAAGGCAGGAACTCCTCCCCAAACCGGACTGTGCACTACAGCGTTGTCCAGCTGAGAATCATGGGTAGAGATTTGAAAGTCATATTATCCAAACTGAAGATTTGCTGCCTTTTGGCTACAGCTAGAAATCCTGTCCATGAAGATTATAAACAGAAAGTCTGTCATGGCAGATCCAGCAGGGTCCAACACCCAATGGGTCTCATTTACTGATGGCAAAAAGCAGCTCTCACTATAGTGGTACATGGACAGAATAGCCTATAACATTGGGCCTGAAATATCCCACACTCCGTCCCTGACAAGACTCCCCAAGGGATGCAGTGATTTGCCTTCTCAAAGGATTGACTTACACTTTAGGAACATGTTTTAAAGATGTTCATATCTCAGCTTTCCACAAAAGAAGCCTCATACTGAAGGGTACAGTACACTTACATGAAATCTACCGAGTACATTCAAGCTCCCACTTCAGATTCTGGATATTTTTGGGGCCCTTATTGTCTAGACAATAGCTGCATGGACTGACAGTTGCCACGGAGAAAAAAAAGTGATAAAAATTATTACATGTCACTGTAAGATTCAGAGCAGAGGCAGAGTACACTGGTGTACGATGACACCCTCCAGGTTTAATTCTGAACGAGCAGACTCTAATAGACTTCTTTAATCCTGATATGTGACACCGTGTACTTTGTAGAATAAGTCACCTGTTCCTCTCACTCTTCTCTCTGTGGAGCTATCTGGCCTGTTAGCTCCACCGGCTCCGAGTGCTAATTACTGACATTTCTCCTGAGGCGCCCTACTGCGCTGTGGTTGTCTCAGTACCTTTCATTCCACCAGTGGGGACACTCGCAAAGGTCACACGCCGCATAACACACACCGTCTAGTGAATCAATGAGTCAACCTGTGTGTGTGTGTGCGTGTGTGCGTGCGTGTGTGTGTGCGTGTGTGTGTGTGTGTGTCTGAAAGAAAGAGAGAGAGAGACATGCATCCATTGTAGCGAGCGTCTGTGAACTTATCAGCACTGAAACTTTCATGCCTCAGTCATTCCACATTCTTTTAATCCCACCAGTGAAGAGCCTGCGCTATTATTCGTAGCTATAATTTACAGATGTTCCCTAAATGCATCAAAAACATGCAATCATGAAGCTACTGTTTGTAAAGACGACTGAACGCACTCACTGATCAAAACGTGAATGTGCAGAATGGCTGCAGCTTTCTCAAAAACTGCTCATCCAACCAACGTGTGAGTGATTAAAGTCACGTTAAGGAACCCAAAACCAAAAATTAAACAAATAGCGAGAGAAATGCTTATAGTGCGCCTTTTTTTCAGCTTTCTTTATGAAAACCAGCTTGAGAGCATCAGACTGACAAAGACTGATGTCAGTGAATGTCGACACAATGATAGCCAAACAAACATTGTCTCTGCCATGAATGTGGAAGTCTGTGGAGTTCATAAATACTTAAATATGGATTAAAAATGTGACTTTGCTATATTGTCTCCAAATAAGAGGAAAACACCAAACCAAGCCCAGCTGACATAAACTCATTTTCCCAGTTATCTTAATGGATTTTGCCAAAAGGGAGAGGGAGCCCCTCCAACACTCCTTTGTCTCTGCATCCCTCTCTACCCAGAGTAGATCTCAGGTATATGCTGAAGCTGAATCACGATCTGAATTTTGGCATGTTTTTCTGCATATTTCCCACAAGTTGAATCTTAATAATAAGACTTGAATCATAAGCTGGCAACAAACCATAGACTTCTTTCTTGCAGGCCCTGTAGGCAGCTTTGCTGGGAGGATCATTTTATCAGAGATTTGTATTTGAGACGAGAGAAATAAATTTGATAGAGGTTTCATTCCAGAATCAGAAACCTTTAAAAGACCATTACAGCCACCCTCCCATATTGGACTGAATAAAGATTTGATAGCTATTGATCCCTCACTAACCTATGAGTCTACAGTTTGCTATATGTGCTCGCAGACTCGTTAGGATCCTAAACAGATGTTTCCCTTGAAGTGGAACTGGGCCAAAAGTGCTTTAACAAAGGCAGATTATTGCAGATTAGAGGTTCCCCTCTGCGTGCTTTGTTTTTCCTGCCCTTAAAGATGTACCCATACTCTTACTCAGGCCTGATGTTTTTACACTAGTTTCATTAAGGTTCATTTTCCCCAAAGGTTCAGAGCACAACTGTGAGTGTTGTTAATAAGGGACGTAAAGTCCAGGCTGTGTGTGAGCAGCAGGGTTGTGCGCTGCCAGTTTCAGGTGATGGTTGTTATACATTTGCTTATCTAAGATGGCATCTCTTCTGCGCATGTGCATCTCCTTTCCTCCTCAGCTGCCTGTCAGACCCATCAACACATGCAGAGAAAATGTCAGAGAGGAACGAAGCTGATATCGCCAATCTCTGCCTCCTGCCTGAAAAACAAATTAAAATCAGCAGCGCTGGATATTTGTGAATCAAAAAAATGCACAGCAGGTTTCCTCCCAGAGTTGATCTCCAGTTTGCAAGAAAATATCAATGTTTCAAAGGTATGGTTTGGTTTATTTTAGTCAAAAGGTATATAGCAACATTTAAGAAAAAAGGTATTAAGGTTTAAGTGATGATAAACCACGTCCCACAGCCAAGCAGAGCTTTTCTTCTTCTTTTCTTGTTGACAGTTTTAACCTGAGGGATCAGTTCACAGTTCAGGACTCCTGAATGTTAAAAGAAGAGCACGGTCGCTGCTTTCAGGCGTGGCCTCTTGAACCGCTCTCAAAGAATGAGAGCCAGCTCTCATCACCAGCAGTAATCCTTCACACAGAGTTAATGTCATGTAGACACAATCGTTGATTTTTGCTCTTTGCATAACTACTTTGAGGTTTGTGGTGAAATCACAAAGTGTAAGTTATTAGTAAAAAACTTCCACGGAGCGATTTATGAACTGGACGGGAGTGCATGTGGACATGTAGACATGTCCGAGGAGATATCGTGACGAAGAGATTCGCCAAAAGTGAAAAATTATAGTTGTTCATTGACAGTGCCACAGTCAAGCACCAAAACTCTCCGAGCAACTACAGCATGAATACGGCGTCTGATTGACTGCAGTGATGGAGCCATGACATGCGTGATCAATCCTGGAGTCCCTGATTTGTTGCTTGAGCCTCGCTTCTTGGACCAGTTCTGCTCTGAGTGTTTGAGCTACCATTAAGTTACATTAGTTGTCACCCTGACATCTCATTTCACTGTTACACCAATGACATGTCATTATATCTCCATCAAAACTTCTTCAGACTTGGACACTGCAGAGTTGCCTACTGCATGTGAGAGAGTGGATGTCACAGAACTTTCTGCAGCTGAAATCTGACGAAACCAGTTGTATCACTGGTCCTCTGTCAGCAAGTTAAACCATGCTTGCACCACTGGTTTGACCAAAACAACAGTTTTTGACAGCATGTGTGTAAGAATGAGGCGTATAGAGTTGTTTTGTTAACAATGCACGCTGCTGACATCACTATCTGTAGTTCAGTTTCAGATTGGACAGAGTACAGAGTGTCTTTCTCATTTTTGATTATGGGATTTATGGGTGTCTTCTGATGGCACCTTTTTGAAAGCCAAGCCCTTTGGGTAACTGGAAACCCAATATTCTTCTCCACAGATAACTCTCCTGCATATGTTGTTTTACTGTTGCTAAGACTTGAAGAAAATCGCACACCTCACTGGAGAGAAAGATCGGATTGCAAGGTAATTACACTGAAAGACACGCAGGGAAGACAAGTGATTAACAGCTGTGAAAATGCCACATTTGGTTGAGGTGTGCTTGTGGTTTTTAAAAGCATATGGGCAAGAATAGACGACGCCCCGAGGGGGTTCACGGGTGCTCTCGGTATCCCACAGTGTTGTTAAAAGTCTGACGGTTGTTACAGGAGGAGAGATGGCAGTCACTGTTAGAGGCTCTCGTGCTGCTGCTGTTTGCCTCTGCAGCCATCACCGTCATTCTGCCTCAGCGGCAACAGAAAAGTAAATGAGAGAGACGTCTGCTCTCATTCTCTGGAGGCGTAGTTGGAGTTCTTTAAATCCCTGAGGATAAACTGAAAGATGCCAGTCTCCTCCTGTCTCCAGATTCTGGATTTGACAGTAAAGTCCTTGGACTTTATGTTTAAGGTTGTGTTTGTCTGCACATCTGTAGCGCAACACACACACATGCTCAGTGAGTCCCCTGCTGAAAGGACGAACTTCAAATCCACTGACCAAATGTCAGAAACAAGGTGGATAAAAACACATTGTGATATAGCAAACATATAACTCTTCTCATTGGCTCCGCCTTGTTCCGGCGTGTCACTTCTCATCAGCACGTCCTCAACACCTAATGTGGACCTTGTTAATTTCGTGGACATCTAAAGTGGTTATTTAGTTATTTGCAGGTTTGGGCAGCATGGGGCACCTAGCCTGGTGATTCTTACGGGATGCGTGTCCAGCCGGGATTCAAACCCGTGACCTGTTGTTTCAAAGACAGTCATGTTGCTACCACACTAATGTTCATGGTATTTCAAAGAGTTACATTAAACATCATCTGGAGGCTGTTTAATGCACCCTGGGATGAGAATGCTCCTCCTCCTCGCTACCTTTACACACAACATGCCCTTTGGAGGCGGTCCTTGATGCACAGCATGTGTGTCTCTTGGCATTGTTAGATAATGGTCTTGCAGTCCTAAAACATTATAAGGGATGACTGTGGTTCAGGATGATCAACCAGGATTTAGTGGTTTGTACGCTGTTCAAACCTTTCTGATGCATTTCGTCTGCGCTTGTGTTTTACTTTCACTCACTGGTTAAACTGACACACGTCCCTCAGTTGTCATGCGCTGGGCATCAGAGCCATCTCAGAGCTCAAGCTCAGTGATTTGAATGATCAGGATCCACATCTTAACAGCTATGCTCCCAATACTTTTAATCTTAATAATTAAAATGAAATGAGAGACAAAGATAAGCAACATGGGAGTCCATCAGCACGACTCGTTTTTACAGACAGCCTCTAATGGCCACTCGAGAAACTGCAGTTTTTGACATTTTGTTTTTGTTTCCTTTGCCTCTGTACTGAACATACAGATAAAAGTACAGTTTCTAAAATTTAGACTGCTCCTCTGGGAGTTCTGCTGCTGGGGTCTCTGGAGAGCCTTTGCCTTCATTGTGACTGATGATGATCAATTCCTGAAGACGAACAGGCGCATACCTTTCTGGTAAAAATAGGTACCTTAGACAGTAAATGAATCTATTGTTCCATTGTTAATGGAGACGGGCCAAATACTCTTTGTCTTTCACTTGTTGAGAGTAAATTTTGCATAAAAATCTTTTCCATTTTTCCCGGGGCTTTCTATCATCCTGCTCCTCACCCTTCTCTCTCTCTCGCTCTCTCCTGCTCCTATACCACATCACGCAATTTCATGCTCTCCTGGGGGAAGCGTCCATATTTGTTTAGCTTTAAATAACCTGTTTATTCCCCCAGAATGTACTTGTTCTACTCGGAGGATGCTGGGAGGGTGTCAGCATGCGGGGGGCGACCTACGGTCCCTTTCATCTCTGCTTTTCATTTATTATTCAGTCCCACCAGCAAGTCTGCAACGAAAAGCTTCACCTCGTCCTTATCAGGCCTGCTTCCAATAATTATATTCCCTGTTATTAGTGCTCTGCTTTCTTTACTAGCACACACACACACACACACACACACACACACACACACACACACACACACTTGTTTAGTTTTTTTAAATTAATGTTTGAAACAACAACGATTTCAAACAGGAAAAGAAATCAGTGGTGCTGCATTGCCTGCTGGTTTGTTCATTTATTAAAAACACGATGTGGTTCACTTATGATGGATATGCAACTCCGTGGATTCCATACTTTCTGTGATGTACCACAGATTCTGAGAGACGGTCGTTTTTTATAGCACAGATTTTACAGTTGTAGTGGCAATGCTTTTTTTCTTTCTCCAACACGTCTGAGAGTGAAAGAAGAAGTTCTATGCATGTACTTCTCGCACATCCTTAACAGGAACTTTGCCCTAGAGACTACAAACTAACTTTTTCTCTCAGTTTGCCTGACACTAGATTCTGCCTCCCTTTCACAACACAACCCAGGAATCATCAGTATTATGCTGCTCTTAGTTTTATGGGTGTTGGTTTTGCAAGAAGATGATGATGGAGAAAGTTCATCCATCCCTTTTCTTCCACCGATCCATTTGAAGGACACAAGGAGCTTAGAGCAGTGGTCATTGGACAGGTTACCTGTGGCAATGTTTTTGAGTTGTGGGAGATCCCAGAGAGAATCAATATCAAACCAGGAAGGCCAGCCTGCATTTGAACCCTCAACCTTCTTGCTTTGAGAATACGAAGATGGCCCTGACATAATGAACACTTATTCAGGATCATGTGATGTATAATAATAATCGAATATAGGCCACCACTAAACAATAACTGGCTAATTCAGACCTTCCCAAAGTGTGGGGCCCGCCCCCCCTGCAGGGAGGATGCGGGATGAAAAGGAAAAAAAAAAACGCTTGGACACTGCTAGCACGGGCGCCCACACAAACGCAGAGCAGGAGATGACACTGAATATGTTTCCAAACCAACTTCATTCTGAGCCAAAGACTAGAAAATATGGTGAAGCAAATCTGCCCTTTGGCTTCACCTGCACAAGTGCCGAGGTAGGTCTCCCTGCAGGATTGGTTTCCCCTTCGTCGGGAGCAGCGCTGGGCTGTTTAGATCATGAACAAACAGGATCCCACATTCTTGATTTTTAGTTCACAAACACTTGTTGTAATGACTAACTACTCCTGACATGTTGGAGATGTGAGCTCTTTATACAGTAAAGTTACAGCTGGATACAAATAACATCAGGCTGATCCTGCCACGATTTGTCCCCTCGGTTCAAATCACGGACAAACAGGATCTCACAGCTGTTTATGTTTTTAAACCCATTTTGAACAGAGAGGCGTTTTTTTTTTTTAAATGTATTGACAGCAATGTTGAACATTATTACACAGGAAAAAACAGCTACAGGTAAAATAATGACACCGTGACGCCTCTGCCTTTGTAAATGGAGGGACAGTAACTGCGTGTAAAACCTGCAGACAGTCAGATTAACAGTATTTCGTCTCTATCATTCTGCAATTCATCTCATGTAAACAATAACGTGGCCACAGCGTGGCGTGAAAAAGGCACATACCTTTGATGTTGCCAGACGAACTCTGTATTCCTCGTAAAATGCAAAAAAAAGTTTTAAAAATCTCCGTTTTCGGTGATTGGAAACGCCGTTTACGTGGACGAAACAGCTGCGCTTTCAAAATCACCCGTGTAGGTGCGGACGCAGCGTAAAAGAGTTAGTAGTTTCTTTTATTATTACCTGTAATTTATTGCAGATTACTTGTATTTGCTTAATTGTTTACTAAATGTTTGAGGTGTGAAATAAACCGCAATGGAGCAAAATATGGGCGTGTGTGGTTGGAGGATGTGTGCGTGCGTGCGCGCGGGGGGGCGCAAACATTTTTCTTGTAAAACAAAGGGGGGGGGCGCGCAGCAAAAAAGGTTTGGGAACCACTGTGTTAATTCAGACACCTTAATGTCATGTTTCTGGGTCATTGGACCCAGTTTTCTATATTTTGCATTGATTTTGTTCCTTTTCATGTCACAGAGTCTGTTGGTAATTTCTGGTTCATGTTCTCTTGCCTGTCAGGCTCTTTTGTTGAGCCTGTGTCTCCTGTGAGAATCTGTCTTGTCGCCTGTGTTTAGGTTTCTGTGCATATCGCTCCCTCGCCCTCTGTGCGTCTTAGTCATGTCGTTGTGTTTCGTCTCCCTTTTCCGTTCACGTTTCCTTCCATGTTCCCTTCCCTGTGTGTCATGTGCATTCATGTATGTTCTCTCCAGTCGTTCATGTCTCTCTGTCTCTCCCTCCATGTCTCATCTCTGTTATCTGTATCCATGTTTCCTTCGATGTGTCTCCTCCCATAGTTTGTCTTGTTCTGGTGTGCGGTCCTTTGCAGCTGTAGGATTTTACATTCAACATTCTTTGGATAGAAGAACGAGATAAATAAAGATAAAAATAAGTTTAAGAGGTAATGCGCACATTATATACAGAGATAAAATATCTAAATGTATCTGCAGGTACAGTTCAGGTTCCACGTTCTCAGCGTTAACTTTTAGTTCCCAGTCTAGTTTATTGTTTAGCTTCGTCTATGGTTGCCAACTTTTTAACTTTCAAATAAGGGACACTATGGAAACACAATGCACAACCAGCGGGGCATAGTGTAAATGTGCACTGTATGTGACACTGCAGGCTATGATCAATATACGGGAAATTTAAGGTAGAATCAGGGACAAAACAATGTTTGCTCATTAAACAGGCCATCCCGGCTACAACGGGACAGTTTGGCAACCGTGGCTTCCTCTTAGTTCTCCTGTGCCCTTTGCTTTTGCTTATTGCTAACCAGCCTTTAAATGAATGTTTCACATTTTGTTAAAGTAATGTTTCTGTGAAGGTTCTCAGTCATCCATCGTAGGCTAAGGAGCTTGGAAAGAAAAGCATCTGGACTTCTTTAGGTGGCTTGAAGACGTTTCAGCTCTCATCCGAGAAGCTTCTTGGGTTCTAGCTAGCCTCACAACTGAGACTAAGTCCTTAGACTTAAATTAATGTCGTTGCCACACGTCTTGGGTTCACACTACAAACAAAAACTCTGCAGCTGCAGCCTTTTAACATCTAGCTAGTAAGTGATATCTATGGCATTAAAATTCCCAACAGATGAAATGGAAATCACGTGGCTGTTACTTCATCAGATTCCAACTATACCTTGTATGTCAAAGACGGATGCATTCTCGAAGTCCCTCTGCATGTTGATGCTATATTTTGATGCCTGCATGTAGGCTTTTTGGAGCCGTGTGTTTATCATATTTAGGGTGGAGTGCTTAATTGCTAGCTAAGGCTAGCTAGTTAGATTAGTATAGTATCTGTAAAATAGTGGCAGGAAAGTAGTAGAATTTCAACTGGGGCACCAGCCATCTCTCCCACTATCTGGGAAAACTTAAGGATTACAAGAAAAAGCTCAAGACATTGAACTGCTACCAAACAATCCATCATCCATCTGCAGGATGCAGCACAACGCTGTAACTGATGAGACCCAATGGCTTTAATGCTTCCATCTCTGTCACGGTATGGCATGGCACACCGTGGAAGGAGTGGGGAAGGAGGACCCAGGCGCGGTACTCTGTGTATAAACAGTGCGTTTATTTACAGTGATGGAAACAATAACAGTAAATCCCCGTGCTCTCCCGTGACTCCCGTGTCGTGTCTTCCCAAAAAGTCCGTGCTCCGTGTTCTCCACTCTCGTGTGTCCACACACACCCCGTGCCTGCTGCCCTCCGATGTTCCACGCTCCTCCTGAGGGGAAAATGACAGAGGCAGCCGTCAAGACACTTAATTCCAGTAGGCATACACTCAGACTTTAACTAAGCAGAAGACTAACGTGGAGTCTCATGCAATGATCCCGCGTCGGTAGGAGCTCCAAGACTCTCCTAAGTAGCTCCCCCGACGAGCCCTGATCAGCGGCAGGTGTGTGGCTTCGGGTGTGGCCAGTCCTTCCGCAGGGCCACACCCCTGCCCAGTCCCAGGACCCTGACAATCTCAGTGCCAAACAACACGGGACAAACAGAGGTCAAGCATCCAAATCTATATTGGTGGAGTGGCATGGACCTCAGTAACAAGTGGTTTCAATCCAATGCATCAGTCTATATCAAAAATAATCATTAATAATAATTACTAATACACTTTATAATATCTTGATGCATTCTCAATGATCCAGGTAAGTAATCTCCAAAAGTTGCTTCTGTTCATCTGGACGCAGCGTTTTGTGGGAGAAACGTTTCGTCATCATCAGGTGACGTCTTCAGTCTCAGCTGACTGCAGGTTTCAATCTTTTTTTTTATTATTATCTCTTTTATTGGGACAGCTGTTGAACATAACAGTAGTATGCCTTTTTACACTTTCTTTGCTGTCACATTTTAACTTATAATTGAAAAATAAAGAAGAAAGAAAAAAGAAGAAAAAAAAAGAAAAAACTAGGGTTAGGAGGCGGCAGGGCAGGTAGGTTTACATAATACTCAGGGTTGTAACGTCATATACAAAATCACACCTCATATGCTTAACATAGTCTGTCCATTTAGACCATATTCCGTAGAAGGTATCCCTCTGAAGTTTAAGAGAAAATGACATTTTTCCCATCGTATAGATCTCTTGTACAGAATGTATCCAGCCTTCCATCGTTGATGGTTCAGGCTTAAGCCATCTTCTCATAAGAGGCTTTTTACTTGCGGCCAGAAGGACATACAGGAGTCTCAGAGCGTTCTCACTCCCGAGGCGTAACATGTCGACGTTTTGTCACGTCCCGCGGCGTTCCTGAGGAACGCGAAAGGAGACCTTCGGCGTTCTTATGGTACGCGGCGGGTTATGGCTGGAATCCAGTGCAATGACGCTCCCGCGGTAATAGACGTTCCAGCCCTGTATTCCAGCCCTAAACCTAACCTTATCCCTAGCCCTGACCATAACCTTATTCCTGACCTTAACCAGGACTTTAATGATGTTAAATAGCGTGTTTCTAAGCGATTTGAAGAAAAAGAGCGAACATGTGTAGGTTCAGTCCAGACGGTTCTCATATTTCCTCTTTTTCCGAGGTCGTCATTTAGGAACGTGGTGGGTAGCCGAAAACGTAATATGGTGACGATTTGTCACCTAGCGTAAAATGTTACGCTTTGGGAGTGAGAACGGGTTGGGAGTCTTCTGTCGTTGGAATTCAGTTTATCCGCTGGTACATTGCACAAAAACATGGTCTCAAAAGATGAAGGAAAAACAAATGAAAAAACATTTTGTAAATGATCATGGATTAGAGAGCAATACTGGCTAGCTCCGTCTCCCCCACATCTCCAACATTTATCACCAATTCCTCGATATCTTTGTTGAGCAGGGGTAATGAAAAATCTCATAATGCTTGCAGGTTTCAGTCTTATCAACAGGACATTTGCACAATGACTGAAACCAGCCCAGTGAAGCAACAATGGGCTGGGAGGGCAGTTCCTTAATCTTAATTATGCAAATTCTCATGACCATTGATCAACAACCACTGATCAATAACCATGAGTCCCATTCACAGAGAGTTGGTGAATGGCTGCAATCACAGCATGTAAGATGGTGACAGACGTACCCTTAGGCCCCTCCTCGATTCAGAGATGGTCTTTCCCTTTTCACGTAAATGGCCTCCTTGACTCCGCCCTCAAACCAGCGTTCCTCCCTGTCCAGGATGTTACATCCTCATCATTGAAAGAGTGTCCACTGGCCTGTAGATGTGCATAGACTGCAGAGTCCTGGCCTGACGAGGTGGCTCTGCTGTGTTGTATCATCCTCTTAGCCAGAGGTTGTTTGGCTTCCCCGATGTATAAATCCTGGCAGTCCTCCCGGCACAGCGTACACTATGCTACTCTGTGCAAATGTCCTGTTTATAAGATTGAAACCTGCAGTCAGCTGAGACTGAAGACGTCACCTGATGATGACGAAACGTTTCTCCCACAAAACGCTGCGTCCAGATGAACAGAATCAACTTTTGGAGACACTTTATAATAATTCTTATAAAAATATGACATCATACTGTAGCAGTGCAAATCCTCCTACAACTGTGAAAGTAAGAAAATCCCCCAGAACACACTGGACTCTGCAGAAAAGAAACAGATCAACTCTTTTCTCAAGTGCTGCAGGGATTTCATTCAAGTCTTTCACAGACTACTGGACTGTAGCGCCTGTACAACACTTTCACCTCACCCTGTACGCCTGTAAGAAACAATACTCTGACAGCATTTTGTTTCCAGTTTGGTGTGAACCTGAGAAAACCGCCAGCGCAGTATGAGAAACACTTTGATTTCCCAAGCAAAGAAAACACAGAACATCTTTGTTTCACAAGTTTTCTGTGTTTGCAGGTATAACTTTGAGGTGTATAAATGTTTGTAGTAAAGGAATACATATTTAAATCAGTGATTTACTGATGATGAATTCAGTTCAATAAAGTATTCAAGCCTCAGTCTGGCTTCAGCTATGATGGGTTTTTCAAACTGAAATTAAGAACACATCAAATATTGATAAGGCGGCAGAAACAACCACAGCGTCATCTGTGATATTTCAAGTTTTCTGAGTTATTGTGTCATTAAATATGCTGAAATTTGTATAAAGATTCAACAATAAATGTGGAGTAAAAAAAATTAATGTTCTAAGGATCAAAGTTGTCTAAAATCTCCCTGCATGAGAACAGAAATTTAAATAACAATAATGATCAACTAACTTTGTTTGTTCTTGTTTCCAACATTAGCAACAGCTTGATATTTACCTCCGAAACTGAACATGAAACTGGTCCAAAACCTCTCAGTATTTTCTCGATATATCAAAACTATCTCTGTGACGAGGGGTCACATCATATTTGGAATAAAAGAAAAAATACTTTGGCTTCGATTTAATTTGTAGGGAAATAGTAAATTCAAGCATCAGAAACTGATTATGCTCTTATTATTCCAAGACCACCATAAGAACTAAAGCTTCTGTGTAAAAATTAAAGGCTGAAAATGACAAAGCTGCTGTGATTCAATGTTGCTGCATGAACAAAACAAAACGGTTTAATGAGAGCTGTGGAATAAGGAATTGGAAGGTTAACAAGAGAGCAGAATAATCCACATGATGTAGCTGAAATCAGAAAATCAGAAGCTGAACCGAGAACCAGCTCACTTATCAGTTAATAACCTGAGCGTTACTGAGGACAGAGCTCGTATTTAAAGAACCAAACTAGAGAAAATGTGCCTACATCCTTCTCAGCACTCCTTTTAAATTAGATTAATTAACCACTGCAGATGAAAGGAACTGCCTCAAGTGAAGAAATGCGTCTTATCTGTCAGTATGTAAGCATGTGTGTGCGAGACAGAGATGCAGGACGAGACGGTGCACCTGACTAACAGTGCAGATATCCCACAGAAATAGCAGCACAGACAATTTACTCTCAGTGGGAGCTGCTGACGCAGCCTGCAGTGTGCGATTTTCAGCTGATTGGGAGTCACTGAGCTCTCTTTTCCTACACTGGCCTTTTGTTGTGGGGAAGCTCTGGCATACATATGTACCTGCCCCTCATCTCTGTAGAGCTCATTGATTTTCCTCTTTTCTCAACCACCAAGCCTTTCCCTCAGATCAATGCTCCCGAAAAGCTTTTTCACCACAGAAATGTCAGGCGTTAACTAGTGGAGCGTGAAGGGCAGAGACTGTTTCCAGGTTCAGCTCCTGCAGAAGAGGCTCGGGGCTTTTTGAGGAGCTTGGAGATGTCGGAGGCTGACAGAAGAAAAGCAGGAGAGGCAGGACCCAAATAGCCGGCTGTCATATCCACTGCCACTGAGATTGCCCTGCCAGAGCATTCATACAAGTGCAAAATGTAGGTATTTATACAGGTGCTCTCATTTTCTCTCCATTAACACAAATGAACTGTCACGTACAGACGCCATTACTATACACGGGTACTGGGAGAAAGCATGGCCCTGCCATATTTTACTCAGACGTTTAGAAATTGGGTGTAAGAGTCCTGCAAATTGCTTTAATGTTACCTCTGGACAGCCAACTAAATTAAATTTAGGTTACTAAGTCTGACTTCAGGAGTATCTGCAAATTGTTTGCAAGAAATACTTTGCAGGTGCTGTGCACAGAAAAAGTTCTGGGTGACACTATAAAGAAAATGTACCAGAATAAGAAGCGTGTTTCAGCTGCCGTGTTCCACAGCGTGCAGCTCCACGGACGTCAGATAAAGCAGATTACAGGAACATCTGGCATTGTGTGGGCTGATGTCTGAGGAGAAAAGGAAACAGAACAATGGGAACAATTTAAAAAAAAATCACAAAATTACATTAAACAAAAGCAAATGAAATAAAACAGATAGTGTTGGCTGCTCCAGCAGAAACAAGATACGATTCTGCCTCTGGACTAATTACGTGCACTGCTGGCTGCTTGTATTTGTCAAAGTGATGATGTGTTTTCTATGACAGTTTAACAGGATACACAGCTTCATAAAATGTGTGTGCCATAGTAAAAACTCTATTAAATCAATCCTTCCATCCATCTGCGTCCTTCCGCTTAAACAGTGAAGTCAGATTCAGACCAGTGATTTGATATAGTTGCATTTCCAGGGTTTTACACAAACTTCAGGAGCTCAAATACATGTTCAATATAAAACATATCAAAAAGTCAGGACAAAGGTAAGTACATACCATAAAAATGAATGGGGACGTCACCTGGAATAGTTTGCATTTAATAGATGTGCCTTGTTGAAAGTTAACACGTAACTAGCCAAGTTTAAACTACTACTAGTGTTCAAAGGAGCTTGCCGTACATACTACTAGTGTTGTCAAATAGCCTTGTTTTAACTGAGTAATCCACATTAGCATATGTAAGGAACAACACGAGTCCGTTGTTACTTCATTCTGGCTCCACAGTTTCCACTGGAGGTAAAACAGAGCCAGGCCTGTGTTTTTGTGATGCCATTTCAAGCTGTACAGAGCACCTAATAAGTCAGGCACAGGAAAGGGAAAGTGGATATGGCCAACTTCAAAATAAAAGAACCACGCAGACCAAAGCCGCCATTTCTGAAACAATCTCTGTGATTTGAAGTTATGCAGAATTTCCACACACGTACTGCAGAAATTCGTATGATTTCCCTGATGATAATCTTATCTAACAGATGAGAGTATGAGGTATTCCAAACCTGTAAAACACGTTTAAGAGAAAGTAATCACTGACTTTCATGCTTTCCATTCATTTTGAGCATTGAGCCTGTGATCAAAGTACAGCTATATGAAGCACCCAGGCTCATAAAGGTCACGTGAGAAGCTGCACACTCTTCACCTGCAACGGTCACTGTGTGGTAGTTTATCTTTATTCATCACAAGAAATCAAATGAGAATCTTAAAGAAATGTGGGCTGAAGCTAAAGCTTGTGTAACACCTGCCAGTGATACAACTTCAAGTAGAAGATGTTAAATCAATAAATAATCAGTGAACTCAGATTTTAATTCAACATCATGAAAAGATCAACCATCAGTATCTAATTTTATCAGGACAACAGTCCCAAAGTTTAGCCGCAGTAACAAACACACAGTAAAACTTCATATTGGTCCATGTTGGTTATGTAAGAAACTGTTAAACAGCTGTAACCCATAGACTGTAAAATGGCCTGCATTTGTATAGCGCTTTACTCAGTCCCTAAGGACCCCAGAGCACTTTACACTACATTCAGTCATTCACACATTCACACACTGGCCATGGCAGCTACATTGTAGCCACAGTAGCCTGTAGAAGACTGACAGCAGGATCTCAACTATTTGTTTGCAAAGTCAGATTTTTGAGTCCAGGTTTCTAATCATGTGGCAAAGACTTACCAATCACAAGTTAGTAATGTCTTAATGCATACCGTGCTATATCACTGTTTCGAGGATGAGGTTTTTGCTTTTGCTACCAGACGATGCGCCCTCTACTGGCCATTAGAAAGAATTTAAGCTTCAGGTCCTTCAATCTGGGAGCTTTGTTCGATTTTGTATTTGCAGGGTTTGTTCCCTTTGCACCATTTTGGGGGGATATCCAGTAAATAATGTGGTTTGCTATAAGGAGCAGTGTGTCCTTCAGGTGTCACTAGAGTAAAAATCTATTATTTTATTAGGCTTTTACTTATTCTCTCTTTTGGATCCAAAAATCCTGACATGGCAGCTGCCAACTTACAAATGTTAAAGCTTCAAGACGTGGGGCCAAAATGCAGCAGTTACCAGCAGTTATCAGCATGCTGGTTGATCATCTTTTATATGCACAGTTTATGGTTTGCCCTATTCAGAAATTCTTTGCTAACTCTTGCTTTGAGTTAACAGAGAAACAGCTTTGAGAAATAAAACATCCACAGAGTCAGAAGGTCAAATGTATGGAAGACAACAAAAATACACCCTGGGTGGAAAGCATGGCACAGGTCGGAGAAGTTGCTGTCTTTTTGCAGTTAAAGTAATGGAGGTTAGCAAGCACATTGATCTGTTTTCTTCCTACAGCTCCTTCACATGGAGAGGGGAAGGTTGCATCCTTTAGTTAGTTCAGGTGTTGTGTCCTTGAGTTTATTGGTGAGACTTAAACAGGAATGTTAATGTTAATAAGGAAATGGGGGGGAAAGCTCGAACAGCCGGGTCAATAGTTCAGTGGCAATAAAGTCTAAAGCTGCCTTTGGGCACTGCAGGTTTCATTCACAACACATTCAGGTCAGATGACTGCGTGCTGTTGGTGTGATACAGGAAAGAAACAACACTGATGTGATGTTCCACACAGTGATGTTTGACCTCCTACAGAATATCAAGTGTGACACTGAGACACCTCCACAGTAAAGGCTTTTTATAAAGGTTCATGAAAGTAAATGAATGTATCTCATTAAGACTATAAAACTACTTTTTCTATATACATGTCAAAGGCTGATGTGGTGATAATGGACTCTAAGGCCACGGCAGAGTTTCACAGACTTGTTGACTTTGAGGGAAACTTCCACAGGAGACCATGGCAACAAGGAGACTGATCAGGTTACTGGGAGAGAGAAGAGGCAGGGGAGGTAGGTTAGTCAAAGATGAGTCAGTTAAGATCATCTGGACTGACCTACAGAGATGTTCCAACAAATGTTTTGAGACTAGCAAGGACACCAGCCACTGGTTTGCTCTGTGGCACCAGCTGAGGTCAGTGAGTATTCCAGTAAAGGAGTCCAAGTGGAACAGACCAGTTCAGCAGAGACAGGTAAGTGGATCAGAGGTGAACTGCACTGGAAAGCAGGAAAACAAGGACATTGGGCTGGAGAGTTTACAGGGACATAGGAGAGTCATAAAGGAGCTTTATGACCACTCTGGAGATGCAGACAGAGACTGGGTGCTGGAGCTGGTCCTTAAGTGCTGGTTATTGATGAGGCTGATGAGCAACATGAGCTGGCCGAAGAGCAGGAAACCAGGAGACTTACAGAATACAACAAAAAGGACTATGACAATACACACATTTAGTCCTTCAGGTGCATCTAGTGGAGTTTCTACATTCATTACACAAAGCAATCATTTATTTTTTATTTATCGTTTTACAGAACTATAGTTCTGAAAGTAGCGTATGGTGTTTTAACCAGAGAACATGATCTCTTTATTCATCTAACATGGCATCATGTTTCCAGCGTTTGCTCTGTTTGACTAGAGTATTTGCATTGAGCCATATTTGTTATTTTTCTTTAGCTCGAGGCAAACCTGCCCTAAAATCAGTTTTATTCATCATCCAGGTCTGTGTCCAGAGACACATCAATATGTTTGCAGTTCGATGGGGATTTCACAAGTTATAGGACTATTTGATTCTTCCTGCAGGGCTTTGGTAGGCAAACATGGAAAAGTGATACGACTGATAATATGCACCATGTTTGGAAAAGTCTGGAGTAAATATGAAAGGAGGTGAAGGCAAAACATTTGTTCCATAGTAGCAAAGCTGATTGAAGGTCTGTTTTAATTCCAGCGTCAGTGGCAGCTGAGCAACATTTACCTGCCACTGATTGCAGCCCAGTTTGACCTGTTTTTGACAATCGTGTAAAATTTGCTTAGCAAATCATGAATAATGGTTCTGAAACCAAACACATGGGCACTTACCAACTCTACCATTACATTTCAGTGCTGGAGATAATGACCAGAATTCAGCTTCTTCCAGTGATGCCATTCAACGAAGTTTGAGCATGTCAAAATGGACAGAAATTTAAATTTCTGCATGGTACACCCAGGTTACTTTTAAAATGTATTCCACTACAGATTACATGCCCCAAAATGTATTTTGTAACTTATTCCGTTACGTTACTCAATGAGAGTAACGTATTCTGAATACTTTGGATTACATAATATATATACAGTGGAACCCCGACTTACGAAGACCCCATTTAACGAAAAATTCAAGTTACGAAGGCACTTAACGGCAATATTTCTGCCCGTGTTACGGCAAAATGCCCGCGTAATGAAATCCGCTAGCTCTTATTGGCTGAGCCCACAATGCCTTCCGAATCATGTGACAACCCCCTTGGCTTTCGTACTTGAGCTTCGCTGTTCCACTTGAACAACGTGTTGTTGTTGCAGTTAGCAATTAGCCTGTAGCCTATCGTTCACTCAAAAGGCGCGATGGGTGCTTCGACTTACGAAAGACCCTCAGGAACGAATTAATTTCGTATTAAAGTCGGGATTCCACTGTGTCATGCTTTTTTACAATTACAACTACATGAATGTCCTATTGCTGTGTGATTTATTACTATTACTGAAGGTTACTCTCCACACCAACACCAGCTAGATGTTTAAATCTTAACATAAATGAGTAACAGTAGGTGGACATTAGGTAAGGCTGCACTTTTTGCAGCGATCTGGTGTAGAAAACTATTCCTCGCGTATATAAAACAGGTCCGCGGCTCCGAACCGTAGTAAAGGGACCTCTGGCTGATACGTCGGGTTCGTGTCGGGCTCGTAGCTGAAAACTAGCTTTACTTTGTTGTGTGGGTCAACTTTGCTAGCAGAGACAGAGAGAGGCGTTGAAAGGCTGCTGCAACGGGGACTTATTGTTTTTGGAGGAAAACACGAACACGGTGTACAGTCGAGTCTTAATAGCTTACTTACAGCTGGGCCCTCTGTTTGGCTGCAGTGGTTATTATTATATTTACATGCTTCCAGCTCCCGTTTCTGCTCGGTGACAGCTCGTACTTTTCCTTTCTCTCCCTCCCCGCTCACAGACACATAAGCAGCACGGACTACACTGCCCATCAGGCTACATGCTTTAAGGCGATGCCTGTAACACTCAGCCTGTTGCCTTCATACTAAACCTTTTTTTGAACAGTAAATTTTTAAAATAATTCTTCTCATCATTATGCGGCTGCAAGTAGAGGTGACATGGGCCGCGAGATTGAGACTCAGGCATTTGAGCCTCTTTTGTTTGGGTTTCCAGCGGCGAGGAATTACCAGAAACAGAGAGAGCAGAGCCGAACATGTGAAACAGGAAAAGACCGCCGTGTAATCCCTTTATTTCAACAAAGTAACTGTATTCTAAATACCACCTTTTTAAATGGTAACTGTAACAGAGAACAGTTTCTCATATTTTGCATTTCAAATACGTAACGGCGGCACATGTACTCCATTAGAAAAGAAGAGAATAATCCTTTAATTGTCCCACCAGGGGAAATTTGGTTGTATCAGCAGCAGCGTTACTCCCCAACACTGAACACACCTCATCCAAAAAGTCTGCCTGCTTCAGTTTTTGTGTTTTTTATTAATCTGTTTCTAATGAACAGTTTCTTAGTCCACAACCAATCGATGACATCACAGTGGCTATGCTCTTCTCCTGTATGTACAGTTACTCATACAGTATGAGTTGCAGTTAGACTCACATCCCACAGTAATATCTGTATTAAGAGTTGATCACAGTGGCGTCATTATCTGCGGTAAAAAGCAAAGGTCCATGCATGCAGTTTAATAAGACTGAGGCAGAAAGCTTTTGGCACCAGTGTAATACTATCTCCTCAACTCCTACCAGGATGTTATTGATACTGAACAGGCACACTGTGTCTTCGATGGAGAGCAATCTCATACCATCACAATGTAAAGTGTGTGTAAATGAATTACACACGTCGTAATAGAATGAGCGCTATTTGTCCTCAAGAAGAATCTGAAGGAGACGTCCGCCCCTCACTGCTGGCTTCTAATGGAGTAATTAAAACAGAGGAAGCATCAGTCATGTTTCTCTCCTGGGAGATAAGCTGTAGGGGGTTAAAAGACCTGAAATCAAAAGCTCACAGCAAATCACACACATCCTGCTCAGAAAACTCCCACACTGGATCAATTACATTATGCTGGAATACTAATTACCAGTGATATGGGAATAATCAGCCAATTAACTCAACACAGCATCAAAACCCCATGACGTCTTCGAGCTGGAATGGAAACAATTCATCAGCTGCCTCAGAACCAAACTGTGAACATACCTGCTGACAGTGGGTCATGTGACACAGGCCGAGCAGCTGGTACTGACACCTAGCAGAAGCCATGTTTAACAAGTCACAGTAGCTGAGGTGGAGAACTGGGTTGCACAGGAACAATCTTGCTATAAATAACATAACAGCCAGATTTTATTAAAGTTAACAAAACCTCCTCTGGTCTGTACCACACAGCAAGCAGTATCATTAAAGTTCTCTCTGTCAAATTGTCCATATTGGAAACATTTTGGAGGAAGTAGCAATATTTTTATTTTGGGTTTTAACTTCCTCATTTAAAGCATAAAGCTCCGCCCAAAGCTCCCAGCCATGTTTGGTTCATAATAATAACCACTGGAGCAAAGCTTTTTTATTTTTTATTAGTATTTTATTTGAATGTTACTACATATGTTTTTTAATAATGTTATCAATGTAGGAGTAAATTAGCAGGTGTCTGTCTGACATACCCATAAAGTCGAGCTACTTAATGCCTTCATCTGTGAGTCCACTACAGTTAAAGAAAGAAAATTCGATCATCCGATAGTGCGCACAAAGGTCAGTAAATTGTTTTGACCGTGCAGAGAACTTAAAATGGACCAGCTACACATTTGTCCAGCTGGCAGACTTCAAAGAAGTGTAAGAGGAGTGACGGCTCAGCTGTCTCCAGCTGTCTTTGTCCACAACAGAGACGAATCAACGCTTGTGTTTGCCAGCATTAGCTTCTTAGCACTCCAGCTTCTCCTCCAGTTGTGCTCAGTTCTGGAAAGAAAGATGGCAGCAGATACAATGACATATCACTGGCTGATGTTATAGTGCACACTTTAATTTGCAATTCACTTTTTAAGAGTGAGAAGTGAATATTTTAGGGTTGTGCTGCTCACCTTTTGATTCCTCGCCCTGTTACTAGAGTAGAATCCATCTGGGGATTCGACACACTGCAAATATGTAGATGTTAAATCTTACCCGGCTTGTATTTGTGTTTGAGCCACACAGACGACTTCCGACTCAAACTGAATTTAATTTTGAGATTTTTTACAATGTCTCAAAGTGACGGGAAAGAAAAGCCAGACACAGACGTGTGTGAGTTTGCTGTGACTGCAAACGATCACATAAATGTCTGCAGAGCAGTTTATTTTTCTACTGATCAAATTAATGTTAATTAGCAACTGCAAGCACTGACCAGCAGCAATTACCATTAAGCAAAGCTCTTTACCAGATAAAAGAGGAGAAGCATGTAAATGGTGTGCATGGTGGTTATGGTCCACCTCCTAAAATCTCTGTGAACCAGTTTCCATATTCACACATGCTCAACACCACAAATTGGTGGGTTACCAATCGTAGCATCGGCAGCAACTCTGTCCTTCTCTGTTTGCTGTTACGCAGACATAATTGGGGTACAATAATTGCATTTCATTGGCACTAAATCACAGTTAAAACTGAAATGTTAAAAGCCCCATTGTTGCTCACTGGATTTTACGCACATTGTCACACAATTACACTGCTTTGTATCTAGAAATAGTTTTTGAGTAGATGGTTATAATTTGAGATCCACTTTCCTTTCCCTTCTAACCATTTGGCAAATAGGACATTGCATCAAATTAGCCCTTCCTCTGCTCTCACAGTACGACTAATGAAGGACACTGAGCTGCTATTATGGTTAGCCACCAACAAATATCACCTCAGCTTATTCCAGCCAGGATAACTTGGATGACAGTAAAGACGTTTCTGACTCACTTGCTTCCTCCCGTCTCTGTCTTTATGATTGCTTGAGTTATTTATACGGTTGTGTTAATGACTTATTTTGACAGGTTTGTTTGTTTTTTCGTGTGTCATATTGTGTGTTTGCTCCCTGTCTTTGTCCCTCGTTTCCATTGTGGTTCCACCTGTTCCCAATCAGTCCTCCTGACGTTTTTGTCTGTTTTGGAGGTTTTTTCTCTTTGATTAACATTTTGTTTTTATCTGGTTTCTATCAGCTTCATTAGTTTGTTCTAGTTCTACATCCTGTAACTGTCTGTGAGCCCACATCTCGACACACTCATATATAGTCAGAATGAGGTATGCAATGTCAATAATAACACTTTGCAGAAGCTGAAGAAATATTCTGTTGGTCCATTTAAGCACTTCGCCTTAGTGTATGTGAACTATGCAGTACTTCTACTGCAATACCAACAAGTGATCTGTGATCAGATTACTGTCAGATTTTTCATTCCACACAGGAAATGTTAGCTGCTGCCTGCCTCTCTCCTCTGATTGTGATCAGTTTGCAAGGTGTTTGTTGTGTGATTCAATCAACGAATTTGCTGTCTATAAACAGGGTTACAGGTGCTACAAACATGGTTATCAATATACTATCAATACATTGTATCAATATACATCTACAGCTACATTAAGTTGCTTAAACTGCTGTGATTCTCACTGATGACCTTTAGTGCATCCAATATCTGACCAGACAGAAGTCACAATAGACACTGACAAACTGCAACAGGCTGAATAGTGTTACGTCTAAGTGCTCCGTGCATAGTTTCCCTGTTCGGTGGAACTAAAGTCAAATATAGACGCTAAAGAGACCTTATAGCAAAGTTTCACTGTCATGTGTGCTGAGTGACTGCAGGGACGAGCACCGGCTATTTTGGGATATCACGTTGCACATTTGAAATGTGCTGCAACTTGTTTTATCTGCCTGAAGTGTGGATTCACTGACTGTGGCTCTCCACAGTGCGCCAGTATTATCAAAAGGAGCTGTGCATCCCGTTGTGAAGCAGGCTGTTGTAGATTACGAATTCTGTTTTGTGCAGGAACCGCTATATAAAATTATTTCTCACAAATGTGTTTGTCAGCAGTGTGTCCTGTTTATTTCAGCTCTCCATACAACCAATCAGCCTACGAAACGACTGATTGATCATCCTGTTAAATTCATTGAGTCCTGGCATTGATCTATATGGTGCTTTGATTTCAAGCAAGCACACCTTTGTTTGCCGAGGTTTTCACCAACAGCTGCCCCTGCTGGCATGACGATGTGCAACCACACAATGCAAAACAGGAACAGCTTGATAAAGAAAACAAACAGCCCGAGGCACTCGTGGGGTTGGAGTTCAAACAACCACATCTCACAAACCCACAGAACCCAAAGGATCTCCTGTCAAAACCACAGGACACCTCCAAAAGTCTCAGATCTCCTTATTGGTCAGAGCTGTGTGACAGCACGAAGAGGACTTAACAAAATATTAACCAGGGGACTTTAATGGTGGCCAGTGTACACACACTCGTGGCCATATCCTCGTTGTGCACATGTTAGATCGTCAAGCATCAGGTACCTTGGGTTATGCTGAATTCAAAGCACACTGCCATGCCAGCTTCCACCCAGCTGGATATATGAAAATATGTGTAATTTTTGGCAGGCTGGAATTTTTTAACCTCATTACATTTGGATCAGATCATTCTTGCACTGAGCCTCAAGAATATTACCAGATCATCATGCAAAAATCTCCAACAACCTCTTCTTTATATTTTTCTAGGAAAATTGGGAAAGAGTAGGTGCAGTAATTTATTGAAACAACACATGCAAGCATACATGAACATACAGTATATAAGGCAAAAACAGAGCACAACATTGACCAACTTTATTCTTTAACAAAGCCTTAAATATCCACATAAAAACTAGAAAGAGCATCATTTTTCAGACCATTTTAAAAAGTACAAGAAGGTCTGGACCTAAGAAACAAAATATAAAAAGTCAGGGGCAGCACACGCCTTTTACACAGTTGTTTTTGTGGGAGGATGGAGTACTCTGCTAATGCTAGCTGGGTTTGTGTATAAAAATGCATACAAAGACTGGAGGATGAATTTCCTTGATGGTCTCTAACTCATAGCCACATAATTTATCAGATAAATGCACAAAAACCAAAAGCACAGTTGGGAGGTCCAGTTAAAGTGCCTTCAATTAGCAGAGGTGAAGCCGACCAGACAACCAGACTCCTAACTTCTCCAAAAGTCCACCCACCACACAGTTGTTCCAAAGGCGGAAGCTGTCCATGGAGCCAAGAAGCATTTTTATACCAGGCTGTAAATATGCTTTTTAATGCTGTGAAGTTTGCCGTTTTATCATGGAAAACTGTTCATTTCAAATCAAGCAGTGTGACAGGTTGAATGACTATTGCATATAAAACTGTTCAGTTAATACTAATTCATATCAGTTGATATAAGGACGAAAATAATGTAAATATGGTAAGAAAATGGTTAAGAGTTTATTATTTTTCATGTTATATTAATGGCTTTCATGTTACTTAAGAGAACTGCAATCTATACATCAGTGATCGGCTAGTAAGCCTTTTCTGGGATCGATTAGTAGTGTCTCTATTCTCCACTAGGGGGCTTTCGCGCATTCTCCTCACTGCAATAAACTACTGCATGAGAGACGCAAGTCATAATCACTCTCGTGATTCTTTTCCCCCTGTTTTCAGGTAAAAGTGTTTAAAAGTTGATATATTTCCAATGTGTACACTGTTAAGATATTTAAGAGGTAATCCTTCATTGTTTTGTAAGCGTTAAAAGCATTACATTGCAGTTTTGTGCACATATACGTGGCGGTTTTGAGCTGTGTTTTGTACTGTGTAATGGCCATTAAGATAACGGCAGGAGCTAAAAACACCGCGATTGTCAGCCATTTTGTCAGGAAACCTGCTCAAGTATATGTATAGTAAGCACTTTAGTATTTCGGTTTATTATTTAGTGTTTTTCTTCCACCATGTGACATTTAGCAGTAGGGCTGCCACGATTTGTCGACTAGTCACGATTACGTCAACTATCAAAATCGTCGACGACTGATTTAATAGTCGACGCGTCGTTTGAAGCTTTGTAAGATCACAAAAGACGCAGGAATAAGTAGCAGGATTTAAGAGTGTAATAACGGACTGAAACAGAAGATGGCAGCACTGCATGTACAAGGATGCCAGCTGCCGTTAAACCCCGAAGAAGAAGAAGAAGAAGCAGCTGTGTCCCAGAATTCATAGCGCGGCCCAGCTCAGTTTCCAACAATGGCGGCAGCTAGTTAGTTTTAATATTACTCTTATTATTCTTTCTGGGTCACAAAATAAACGTTTAACATATTTTCAGCCGAGAATGTAGCTGTGTAAACCTCAAATATCGGCTCAGTTTATCAGGACACCACATATTTTCAAAAGCGCTCCGACGTTTTCGGAGACGTCTGTTACCCACTAGCTCGATAGCTAGCCGGGGGCTAGGTCACTAGCGCGGTGAGAACACCGGACTCCCGGCAAATCGTTTTCAAACCCACCGCCGTCTTTCGCTACTCAGGTTAAACATGATATATGAGTCACTTAGATAACTTAAAATGTTATTGTTTGGCTTTTTTTTTTTTTAGTATTTTATTTGTTCCTGAGTAAATCGGTTTGGCTGAGATTAAAGTTATAGTTTTTACACAGCTGAATAAACGTCAAGCAGACAGCTGATTATCAGAAGTGTGAGATGCTCGAGAATTTACTCCGGTGTCCTGTTATATTTTAGAAAGCAAGGAGTTTATTAAACTTCACCGAAACAATCTGCAAATTTCATTAAAATTGAATAAACTATCATCTTGTCTTTATTTTTAGTTAGCACAGACCTTAAACACTTAAAGCTGTAAGCTAATGATAGTTATATAAGAGCAGATGCTGCTGGTGCAATAAGCTGTAGTTTTACATTCAATGGATGATGATCTGATTAGTCGACTAATCGCATAAATAATTGGTGACTAGTCGACTATCAAAATAATCGTTTGTGGCAGCCCTATTTAGCAGTACAGAATGTGAAACGTTTCTGCTCATTTTCACTGCAATAAACTACTGCATGAGAGACGCGAGTCATAATCACTCTCGTGATTCTTTTCCCCCTGTTTTCAGGGGTGTAACATTTGGAGGCACCGCTGGGATAGCTGCTTAGATGTCCGGTGTCCACAATCTGCACATCGTAGTCCAAGCCAGCTAAATCCCCCCACTACAACCCAGGCAGACTGCAGTGAGGAAAGTGTTGCTGTCGAGGCGAACTGGTAGCTGTGTTTTAGCGCATGTTTCCTGAGGCCAGCCAGAGATCATCAGGGGCTGCAAAAGCGACTCAGCTCAGCGTCACCCGTACATGCAAAATTCTTCCAGCCTACTGCCACAATGTCTTCGGTGGAAGAGCTGCGAGAAGAGGTTGTGCGTGAAATGCACACTCTGTCCAAAGACCAACTAGTGTCAATCTGCGAGTTCCTTGGCATTGCAGAGAAAATAGATGTTAGCAGAAAAACACGACTGTCACTGCTAACACACATCCAAATACACATTGAGAGAGAAGGTATAACAGTACTTGAGGATGAAGGAATGTCAGAACTGTTGTTGCTTAATGATAAGATTGCTGAAATAATGAAAGAGACAATTGTTGAGACTGAACCAAATGCAAATGAAGAGGGTGATTCAGGACACAGAGAGCAACCAAATACTGCAACCTCACTGGTAACAGAGACAGCTAATGCAGTTAACACAGCAATTATTTCTCACTCCCAAGGTAATCGCTTTGTCCCTAACTCATCTGTGTCAAGTACCCCCCAACGACCAAGCCCTTACTGGCAGAAAGATTTCAAAATATCAGGCCAGATTGGCGAACCAGGTCGAAAAGACAAACTGACATTTTCCAGTCTTGCTCACCAGATCGAAAATGGACTGAGCAGAGGTTACTCAGAGCTTGACATTGTAGATGCTGTCATCAGAGCTATCTTGCCAGGTCTACAACTACGCAGCTATTTGGAGGGAAAAGCTCAACTCACCCTTCCGACTCTACGCCGCATACTGCGCTCCCATTTCCAGGAGAAGAGCGCCACCGAACTGTATAAACAACTTGCCTCTGAGGTACAGACCCCAAAAGAGACTGCTCAAAGCTTCCTGATGAGAGTTTTAGATCTAAAGCAGAAAGTCTTATTTGCTTCCCAAGAATCTGAGTCAGGACTCAAATACGACCCAGCTTTAGTTCAGCGTATGTGTTTGCACACCATACTCACAGGCTTCCAGAGTGACAGTGTCAGGATAGATATGCAGCCACTCCTGTTAGACTCTAAGACACCTGATGAACTCCTGTTAGAGAGGTTAAATATGGCTTGTGCCAATGAGGCAGAAAGGAAAAACAAGAAGAGATGTTTAGCATCACAGACTGCTACAAGTGTGAGTGCAGTGCAGTCAGATGATGTGTCACCAGCTAAGAACCCTGTGAAAGAAGTTAAAGCTAAGATACCACCCGAGCTTTTAACTGAGTTAGCGGAGCTTAAGACAGGTGTAGCCTCCCTGAAAGGTCTCAGTGCAGAGATAGCTCAGATTAAAGAGACTCTACAGCAGCCGGTGGCTGGTCCTCAGTCATATGCCCCACCACCAGTTATGCAGTATGATAGGGACCAGCAGTATTATAGCTTCCAGGGCCCCCGTCAAAGGCCACCACCCCCTCAGTATCCTGTACAGCACTACACAGGTAGTCCAGCCCGCCGTGAGAGGAGGTGCCACATCTGCCAGCAGAATGGAGTCAACGAGCGCTGCACCCACTGCTACCTCTGTGGGAGTAGAGAACACTTTCAGGCTGGATGTAGAAGCAGAGGTATGAGACCATATAAAGAGAAACATTTAAACCAGCAATGGTTACCACCGAGGGACGAGTGTTAACCATGCCCATCATCCACAAGTCCCAACATTGCTCCAACTGTAAACAAGAAAAGTCAGGCATGAGACAGTGTTCAGCATGTAAAAACGCACTTTATTGTTCAAGAACATGCCAGAAACAACACTGGAGACAACATAAGAGACAATGCACTGGCTTAAAGACTAAGAAAGAAAATGAGACTGTCCAGGTACCACTGTCGCCAGCTCATGTAAATTCCCCTCACAAAGTCACATCTCTGGTGGGCAGGCAATGTCTGGTTGAGTGTTTTCTGGACGGCCACAGGCTTCAAGCTCTATGGGACTCAGGCTCACAGGTATCAATCATCGATGAGAAGTGGAAAAAGGACTATCTGCCACACACAGAGCTGAGAGATGTAGCAGATATTATGGACACATCTGAACTCACCCTGACCGCAGCAAATGGGACCAACATGCCATATCTTGGGTGGGTTGAGACAACCTTCCAACTTGTTTCTGGAACTGAACAAACTGAGAAATTGACCATCCCCATGTTGGTAATGAAAGGCTTTCAGCTCACATGCCCTATTATAGGCTACAATGTAATTGAATACATTGTGAATAAGACTGACCAAGCTAAACTGTACAGCACAGTGAGAAAAGCATTTCCCAGCCTCAAAAGACACAAGGTGAAAGCTTTTATACAGGCTGTTAGTGCAGATGCAGTTGACGAGTACAAAGTGATGACAAAGAAAGACTGTATTACTGTACCAAAAAAAAGCCACATGCATGTTGAGGGTCGTATAGAAGCAGGGCCATTTAAACAAGATATGGTCATGATATTTGAGCCAGACTTAAACCCCCAGTGGCCAGACGATCTTGAGTTTTTTGACACTTTGGTTAAAGTTAAGAAGGGTACTTTACCTGTCATAACACTAGGTGTCTCTAACCCAACTGACCATGAAATTGTCATTCCAGGCCGTACATTAGTTGGCTCGGTTCAGACTATTACAGCTGTTTTACCTGCCCAGGTGTTTGAAAAAGCCACATCTGTAGCTACTGTTAACCAGACAAATACACAAGCCCAGTGTTGCGCTAGCGAAGAGTGGGACCCACCTGTAGATCTTAGCCACCTGGGTGAAGAGCAGAGAGTATTAGCAAAACAGATGCTCAGAGAGGAATGCCAGTCTTTCTCTAAAACAGACAATGATATAGGCTGTATTGAAAAACTGAAAATGACCATATCACTCAAAGACAACGAACCAGTCAAACGAACATACCTGTCTGTGCCACGGCCGCTCTACCAAGAGATGAAAAGTTACCTGCATGATTTAATAGCACAAGGCTGGGTCAGGAAGTCAGACTCGTCATACTCCTCACCAGTTGTTTGTGTTAGAAAAAAAGATGGTACTTTAAGACTGTGCATAGACTACAGAGACCTGAATCGGAAAACCCATCCTGATCGCCAGCCCATCCCACGCGTCCAGGACATTATGGACAGTTTGGGTGGAAACTCCTGGTTTTCGCTTTTAGATCAGGGGAAAGCGTACCACCAGGGGTTCATGTCAGAAGAAAGTCGTCCACTCACTGCTTTTGTGACCCCCTGGGGATTATATGAGTGGATTCGCATCCCCTTTGGACTTATGAATGCCCCTGCAGCATTTCAGCGCTGTATGGAAGAGTGCCTGGATGGGCTTCGCGACAACATCTGCATCCCCTATCTGGATGACACATTAGTTTACAGCAAAACGTTCAAAGATCACTTGGAGGACGTGAGAAAAGAGCTCCAGAGATTGAGAGGCTTTGGTATAAAGCTTAAGCCAAGTAAGTGTGACATGTTTAAGTCTGAGTTGCGCTATTTGGGCAGAATAGTGTCTGCAGAAGGCAGTAAAGTGGATCCTGCAGACTTTGAAGCAGTCAAAGCACTCAAAGGTATAAAACCACAAAATGTTGGTCAGCTCAGAAAAATGTTAGGCCTTCTCTCCTACTACAGACAATACATAAAAGACTTCTCCAGAAAAGCAGGTTGTTTGTATGAACTGTTAAAAGCTGACAAAACCACAGAGAACTCAGACACCACAAAAGGGACAAGGGCAAGACCAAAGAGAGCCAGTCAAGTTGTGCCCTCCTCAAAACAAATCGTGTGGACTGACCAGCATCAACGTGCGCTTGAGGAACTAATAGACTGTTTGCTCCACCCACCAGTGCTGGGGTTCCCAGATTTCACACAGCCGTTCATCGTACACACAGACGCCTCACACAAAGGGCTAGGCGCAGTGTTGTACCAGAGACAAGATGGTAAGCTGCGAGTTATTGCTTATGGCTCCCGTACTCTAACAGCGGCTGAAAAAAACTACCACTTCCATGCAGGAAAACTAGAATTTTTAGCATTGAAGTGGGCTATCACTGACAAATTTAGAGACTATTTGTACTATGCCCCAACATTTACTGTCTATAGCGATAACAACCCGCTAACATACATTCTGTCAACAGCCAAACTGAATGCCACCACATCAAGATGGGTCGCTGAGCTCGCTGATTTTCACTTCACCATTAAGTACAAACCAGGGAAGGAAAACAGTGATGCAGATGCTTTATCAAGAATGCCACTTGATGTCGAAACCTTGATGAGAGACTGCTCTGAGGAAGTGCCACCGGACACTATTGCAGCTGCTATCCAGGCCATTGAGGTACAGAAAGACACACCTGCCGCATGGACACTCTCAGCTGCAGCAATGTCAGTCACAGCAGACGGTGAGCCAGCAGAAGCAACATTCACACCCATACCAAAAGAACAGCTTAATGAAGCGCAAAAGTCTGATCCTGTTATAAGCCCTGTATTACAGTGTAAACAGACAGATTCAAAACCACTGCCCAAAGAGCTAAGAATATTTGACCCTAAGACAAAATGTTTGTTCAGAGAGTGGGGCAAGTTAAGACTAGATAACAATGACATCTTGTACAGACTCACTTCTGCCCGGAAACAGCTAGTCCTGCCAGATCAGTTCAAAAAGACTGTACTTGAAGAGCTGCACAATAATATGGGCCATCAAGGTGTTGATCGCACAGTGTCTTTGATACGTGAACGCTTCTTTTGGCCACACATGCAGGCAGACATCGAGCATTATGTGACCAACGTTTGTTCCTGTGTAAAGCAGAAAAAGCCCAGCCATGAAGCAAGAGCTCCTTTAACAAACATCGTAACTACGCAGCCCTTTGAGCTGGAGTGTATAGACTTTCTCCATCTTGAAAAATGCAAAGGCGGTTATGAATATATTCTAGTGATAACTGACCATTTCACATGTTTTGCCCAAGCCTATGCCACCACCTCAAAGTCAGGCAAAACTGCTGCAAACCTGATATTCAATGACTATGCCCTAAAGTTTGGCTTCCCCTGTCGCATTCACCATGACCAAGGAGGTGAATTTGAAAATCAGCTATTCAGTCAGCTCAAGAAACTTTGTGGCATGGCCGGTTCTAGGACAACACCCTATCACCCAATGGGGAACGGTCAAGTTGAACGTATGAACAGGACATTGTTGCAAATGCTTAGAACGCTAACTGAAACACAAAAGTCAAACTGGAAGGAATCTATCAATAAGCTAATGTATGCATATAATTGCACACGTTGTGAAGTCACTGGCTACTCCCCATTTTACCTACTGTTTGGACGGTCACCCAGGCTACCAGTAGATATGCTCTTTGGACTGTACTCAGAAACAGATTTTAGTGACCACAGAGACTATGTTGAAAAATGGAGAAAGGGCATGGAACAAGCATACTCTATAGCAAATGAGAATGCAAAGAAAGCTGCTGAAAAGGGCAAAAGACACTACGACACAAAAGTAAGGAGTTCTGTGTTACAACCTGGCGAGAGAGTTCTGGTCAAAAACCTGACACCTAGAGGAGGCCCAGGGAAACTGAGAGACTATTGGGAGGACACTGTTCACACAGTAGTCAGACAAATGGGGCCTGACCTCCCTATCTATGAGGTAAGACCGGAGAGAGGCAGAGGGCGCTCTAGAGTGCTTCACAGAAACTTGCTTATGTCATGTGACCACTTACCTTTTGAAAAAGTGCCTGAAAAAGATAATCGTACAAGACATGAACAGAAAAAGACTGATAAACCTGTCGCTGTTGTGCCAGACTCTGATGATGAGGGCAGTGTTGATGAATACCGCTGTCATTACACACCACCTCAACCTGTGTCCCAGCCATCAGAACAAGAACTTCTCACAGCAACGTCTCAGCCCGCAGCTTCAGTCCCTGCTCTTGCACCAACACCAGAGCCTCTTGCTGGAGACCATCTGGAGGCGCCTGACCCAGCTGCCGTGGAGACAACTTGTGAGGAGGCAGAGCCCACTGCAGGTGACATACCTGCCCCTCCTCCACCTGTTGTACTCGAGAGACTTGAGGAGGAGACACCTCAGCGGCCACAGCGAGAGAGACACCCGCCAAGACGGATGACGTATGACCAACTGGGCACCCCATCTTGCTACAGTGTTCAGCCAGCACCGCAACTGCTTCCTGTGTACCCGGGCCTGGTTCCATGGTTTCCAGCTGTGCAGTCATACTGCACCCAGCCCATTGGTTTGTATGGACTCCAGCAAATGTAAGTTGACACTTTTCCACTGATGACTTGAGAACTGTACTTAAAGACTGTCATCAAGAAAAAGACATGAACTTTTCCCCATCTGTGGATTATAACCATAGACAATAGACTTTGTGAAGACTCACATATGGACTGGTTATAGACTTTGTCTTCAGTCACCAGTGATGGACTGTGGTGAAACAGGTGTTAAACCCACAGAATTAAGGACATTGGTTCACTCTACTGTTGATGTCCTGACTACAAGAGAATATAGACTGAAAAGCATCTTGTTGGTATAATGTCGGGACGACATTTTTTGAGTGGGGGAGAGTGTGACAGGTTGAATGACTATTGCATATAAAACTGTTCAGTTAATACTAATTCATATCAGTTGATATAAGGACGAAAATAATGTAAATATGGTAAGAAAATGGTTAAGAGTTTATTATTTTTCATGTTATATTAATGGCTTTCATGTTACTTAAGAGAACTGCAATCTATACATCAGTGATCGGCTAGTAAGCCTTTTCTGGGATCGATTAGTAGTGTCTCTATTCTCCACTAGGGGGCTTTCGCGCATTCTCCTCACTGCAATAAACTACTGCATGAGAGACGCAAGTCATAATCACTCTCGTGATTCTTTTCCCCCTGTTTTCAGGTAAAAGTGTTTAAAAGTTGATATATTTCCAATGTGTACACTGTTAAGATATTTAAGAGGTAATCCTTCATTGTTTTGTAAGCGTTAAAAGCATTACATTGCAGTTTTGTGCACATATACGTGGCGGTTTTGAGCTGTGTTTTGTACTGTGTAATGGCCATTAAGATAACGGCAGGAGCTAAAAACACCGCGATTGTCAGCCATTTTGTCAGGAAACCTGCTCAAGTATATGTATAGTAAGCACTTTAGTATTTCGGTTTATTATTTAGTGTTTTTCTTCCACCATGTGACATTTAGCAGTACAGAATGTGAAACGTTTCTGCTCATTTTCACTGCAATAAACTACTGCATGAGAGACGCAAGTCATAATCACTCTCGTGATTCTTTTCCCCCTGTTTTCAGGGGTGTAACAGCAGCATAAAGATTGCACACAGTGTGCTCTCTGAACAATGGCAGAATGTCAATTATAACTGAGTAGTGTTCACAGCCAATAAGATCAAAGGCCATTTCCATGACTTTTTGACTAAATCCTGCTTCCCCAGGCAATAGTATTGATCAGCAGAGCCGAGTCCGTGGGAGGACCAATAATCTTACCTTAATATGGGCAGATAAGGGGCTTCGTGGCTGCCACTTCACGCTTATCTTTCTTTATATTTGACTGTCGGGACTGTAGAAGAAAATCATTTCAGTGAGATTCAGCAGGATCTTCATTTCCTGTATGAATACTTCACAATGTGTTTGCTGCGTCTCTGTCTCTCTCTTTAGATTTAAGAACAAAGAACTGTAACGGCTCAGGAGAGATTGCAACCATCACGTCATTAAAGACCATGGTCATTGAGGTTTTTCACAGTGGCCTGTGGCACTGGTGCGTTAGTTCACTGACCATGAGCCCATATAGCCTGCATCAGTATGTTACAGGGGTGATGGAAGCATAAGTCGCAGGTTTGTGGTCCAGTAGACCCTCGGGAAAGGATTGTGGTTTGGGTTAAAGCAGGCTCCACAACAGAAGACCTCACTGACAAATTATGAGTTGGGAGGGTCAGCTCGCTCTCCATAATGTCACAATCCAGTGGGTCATGTGTCGAATGTCAAAGCGCACCTCATGGGTAAATGAGCTGCGCCAGCGGCTTTGACTAGCTGACGCCTCAGGTAAGAATGGCAGTTTGTTGTCGGGGTGGGAAAATGACATCATTGTTGTCACAAGACAAATTGTTACACATTATAAAACACATTTTAAATCAATATATTGTATTAACCTTTTTAAGAACATAAAACCAGTTGCAGTAAATTTGATCATTTATAGAATTTATAGAAAGTCTCAAAACTGTAGAAAAGACAGAGCGAGATATGAAAGAGCAGAGAGCTGCAGAGTGCAAGACACTGATGGCAGCACTGCATTAGCATGATGCTGATGCAGACACTGAAGATGGAGATGTGGACTAAAGAGGTTTATCAGTATTTATCTTTGACCCTTGGAAATAACAGCAGGCTTTACAGACACAGAGGCATCTTCATACAAATACACGTTTATAGAAACAAAGAGTCTTCAGGTCTGTGGAGTGGAAACGTATGCCTCCTGTATGTTTCTCCCTCTCTTTGTGTTTGTAACCCCCACACCTTATCTCTCACCTCTCCCCTAATATGTCAGTCATCATAAAAAAGTTAATTGCTTTGGGATTTCCTTCCAAGGCAATCACAAAACCAGTACTGTGTTCTGGGAATTGGTGGCTTTAGTCCTGACTTAGTTCCCAACATCATTTTCAGACACAACTGAGCGGAGCCTTTCCCCCAAAGGACTCCAGCAGTCATTACCTCTTTGCTCTTTTAAACTGGGGATCTCAGAAATAACAGAGCCACTGCTCTGGATTTAAATTGACCGTGTTTCCTTGTACTTAAAATATAGCTAATTGGTTTTGCTAACAAACCTTCGGGTAAGTGTACGGCTCCTTTGCTGAAGGAAGCCACAGACCAGGTATTAATCAGTAACATGAGTTTGTTTAGACAGCTGCATGTGTTTGCAGGTGATTTGCATAACAATAAGAGGACGGCCGCAGAGGAAGGTAGAACGAAGCTGATCCAATTGTTCTACACAGGTCGACTTCTCGGTGAACTCCAGCCCTGTGATGCCTGAAGTCTCATACATTTTGTTCATGAAGCTCATTCTTAAACAGCGGACATACAGGGGGATCTATGGTCTGTAACTCATAAATGCCCCCTTTTTAACTAAAGGTGGCAGCTATCTGTTCTGTTTCTGCAGTGATGTTCATCATAATTCCAAGGAAAGTTGGGAATATGTTCTCGGTCTAAAAAGTGACAAATGTGCCTCAAATCTACATTCTTTGTAATGGCCAGCATGTGTTTGCAACAGGAAGTCAGATGACCTCGTCTGTAACAGAAAATGTTTAACTGATGAGCTCATTGTCTCGTTTTATGCTATTTGGTAACTTTCATTAAAGTTGTCACACTTCACACACACATTGTTGTGTCTGCACTGATCACTCACTCAAGCACTGAGGTTGAGGCCGTGCTCCACCATCTGCAGCTCATATATGTCACAAACAAAGTGGACCAGAAACAGCTTTAGTTCAGTTTTGTAGTTTTACATTTCAGCCTAAAGATGTACAAGAACACCAGGAGCCTGATCTCACAGACGTGGGGAACCACGGCCTTTGAACACTACAGTCCATGATAATGGCAGGTAATGTGTTTAAACTAAAGGCCAGCATAGCCAAAAGCAACATACCCGCCGTGAAATTGATCTGTGTCAATAGTGCAGCAGCTTGGACAGATATTGTTGTCTATGAGTTGTGGTTGCTGCTTTAGCAGTGCGATATCTGCCTGGGCTGAGGCTCCGTGAGCCCTTTGTATACTGCTGGCTGTTTGATGGTATTCACTCTTTTTTGCATATCACAGGATCATATGACTGACTTTAGCTGCTGTTGAAGAGCACAGTGACATTTTTACAAGAACAAACAGAGACAGTGGGGGGAGGCGAGAAGAGTAAATGCAGCATAAACCTACATGACAGAAAGATCACATGCATTTTCTGTGAGCACAGCCGTCATTCAGAGCGTTTTTATGGTATCGAGCGCTGGGATTTTAATTCTCACAATCCTTTTTTCATAGGTCTTTTTTTTTTACCTCTTTATGACTCGAAGGCTGAGTTTGGAGAGTTGAAATCCTGCCTCAGTTTTTAAGATGTATGGCATTAAATGTGCGTATGAAGTGCTGGAAAGTCTCCTCCAGCCCGAGGCCAGGGCCTGCAGGGCTAACTGGTTTTATAAACAGCTCTTTGATGAGCTGGTGAATATTAAAGATTTGAGGTATGTCGGCAAAGTATTGTCAGGGGAACAGTGAAGCTCAAAGGGCTGAGAACGTGCTGCTGAACAATACCGGCTCTTATCTATCTGCCATAGATACGTAGATAGTTGTATTTCCCATTTCCAAAAGCACAAATACAGGAAAAGAAAAAAAGTATTCTGCTACAATTAGCTGTAGGAAAATGTAACAAACCCAAATGTGCAGAAGATCTTTGGTAACAAAAACTGTACAAAACAGTACACGTGGAGAGCCTTAAAACAACATTAAACATGGGACAGCTTTGCATTAGCTTTTAGTGTTTATCTGAAAAAAGACTGGCAGGAGGAACAGGAAGTGTCATGGCTACTGAACGGACCCACGCGCAGACAGTTCTTTCAAGGAAACAAAAGGGGATTTATTTACAATAGGGATCACCTTAGTGCAAAATATATGTACAGTGAGTTGGGAGGGGGTCCAGGGCTCCAGGGAGAGAAGGGGGGGGGAATCCACACACACGCTTCCTCTTCCACTCAGTCACCGCCACCGCTCCTCCGCACACACGCACTCCTCTTCAGCCGCACTCGCTCCAACACTCCACACACTGCCCCACTTGGACAGGTCCGGTGATTCGGTCCAGAATCTACAGACAGAAGGTCAAAGGTTAGTTCCACAACATAAAACACGTGTAAGCGATTCTTCTTTGAATATGCCGCGAGCACGAACTCAGGTGGTTCGACGTTCCAGCGGTGAGCTGCTCTGTGCCACTGCCTTAAATAGCAGCTGGGGAAATCAGCCAGATCAGCCGCAGGTGGACACCATCCACAGGGGTGCGTGGGCCAAGAGTGAGAGCCCGTAATGAGCTCCACCCAGGCAGAGAGGAGGAGGAGAGACAAAAAACTAAAACTAACAACAACAAAACCTGTAGCCAGCGTGGGCCAACCAGAGAGACACGGGGACCGTGACAGTACCCCCCCCTTAACGGGAGCCTCCCGGCGACCCACCAGGCTTATCCGGATGAAGGCGATGAAAGTCGGCAACCATCCCGGGATCCAACACAGCGGAGCGGGGAACCCAGCAACGTTCCTCAAGGCCATAACCCTCCCAGTCCACCAGATAGTGAAGACCCCTCCCGCGACGGCGAGAGTCCATGATGCGGGAGATCGTGTAGGCAGGGAGGCCACCAATGACCCGAGCGGGCGGAGGGGGCCTGGAAGGAGGGCACAATGGACTGGAGAGACACGGCTTAATCTGAGACACATGGAAGACATTGTGTATCTTCATGTTGCGCGGCAACTTAAGGCGAACAGAAACAGGGTTTATCAAAGCAGCAATTTCAAAAGGCCCGATGAAGGTTGAGGTGAGCTTCTTCGATTCGGCATGAACAGGAACGAAGCGTGTGGACAACCAAACCTTTTGACCGATGGTGTACTCAGGAGCGTGAGTGCGGCGCCGGTCAGCCAGACGTTTGTAGCGTTCTTTCGTGCGCAGCAAGGCCGCACGGGTGGCCCTCCAAACCCGGCGACACCTACGAAGGTGAAACTGGACCGAAGGGACAAAGTGCTCACCTTCCAGAGCAGGGAACAGAGGAGGCTGATACCCCAGGGAGGCCTCAAACGGAGATTGCCCTGTAGCTGAAGACGTCAGGCTGTTGTGGGCATATTCCACCCAGGGCAGTTGGTCGCTCCAGATGGTTTGGTTGGAAGCAACTATGCAGCGCAGAGCGGTCTCCAGCTCCTGGTTAGTGCGCTCAGTTTGTCCGTTGCTCTGTGGGTGGTAACCAGAGGAGAGACTGACCTTGGCTCCTAGCGCCGAGCAGAACTCCTTCCACACACGAGAGGTGAATTGCGGCCCACGATCCGAGACCACGTCCTCCGGGATGCCATGGAGGCGGAACACATGATGCGTGAGATGCCGAGCCGTCTCCAGGGCCGTCGGGAGCTTGGGGAGTGCAACAAAATGCGCAGCCTTTGAAAAGCGGTCAACAATAGTCATTATAGTGGTGTTACCTGCTGACTGTGGGAGGCCGGTAACAAAATCCACCGCGATATGGGACCACGGCCGAGACGGTGTGGGTAAAGGTAGCAGCAAGCCGGCCGGAGGTTGATGTCCCAGCTTGTTGCAGGCGCAGGTTGAACAGGCAGAGACGTACTCCCGAACGTCTCGTGATAATGTGGGCCACCAGAAGTAGCGCTGAAGGAAGGTGATCATTCTGTGTACTCCTGGGTGACATGTGAAGCGGGCAGTGTGAGCCCAATGCAGTACCTGAGACCGAGTGGCCGATGGAACAAAGAGCCGCCCCGCTGGTCCTCCTCCTGGATCTGGTTCAGCCCGCTGAGCCTCACGAATGGCCGACTCGATTTCCCATGTTATTGTACCAACGACACAAGTCGCTGGCAGGATGGGCTCAGGGTCCTGCCTCTCCTCAGGCACCGAGAACTGCCGTGATAGGGCATCCGGCTTCACATTCCGCGAGCCCGGTCTGTAAGAGATTGAAAAGTTGAAACGGGTGAAAAAAAGAGCCCACCTGGCCTGTCGAGCGTTGAGACGTTTTGCTGTTTGCAGGTAAGCCAGGTTTTTGTGGTCCGTCCATACAATGAATGGCTGAGCCGTGCCCTCCAACCAGTGCCTCCATTCCTCCAAGGCCAGTTTTATAGCCAAGAGCTCCCGGTCTCCCACGTCATAGTTGCGTTCGGCTGGGGAGAGGCGGCGAGAGAAGAAGGCACAGGGCCGTAGCTTACCCTCTCGCTGTTGTGAGAGCACCGCGCCGACCCCCGAGTCGGAGGCATCCACCTCCACAATGAATTGGAGTCGCAAGTCAGGCTGAGCCAGGATGGGTGCGGTGGTGAATCGGTCCTTGAGCTGTGTGAAGGCCTTTTGGGCCGCCTGATCCCACTGAAAAGAGAACTTAGGAGAGGTTAAGCGGGTCAAAGGCAGAGCGATTTTACTGAAGTCCCTAATGAACCGGCGATAAAAGTTGGCAAAGCCGAGGAACTGCTGAAGCTGACGGCGATCAGTTGGTTCCGGCCATTCCACAACAGCTTTGATCTTGGCCGGATCCGGTTTGAGGTTACCCTGGTCAATTATGTAACCCAGGAACGCCACTGTTTGAACGTGGAATTCACATTTCTCCCCCTTTACAAAGAGTCTGTTCTCCAGCAGCCGCTGCAGGACCTGTTTTACATGGGTTACATGTTCGGTTTCAGTCTTAGAGAAAATCAGGATGTCGTCCAGATAGACGAAAACGAACCGATCTAGGAAATCACGGAGCACGTCGTTAACCAACGCTTGGAAGATGGCTGGGGCGTTGGTTAGCCCGAAAGGCATCACCAGGTACTCGAAATGACCGAGGTGTGTGTTAAAAGCGGTTTTCCACTCATCGCCGTCTCGGAGTCTGACCAGGTGATATGCATTTCGGAGGTCCAGTTTGCTGAACATGGTGGCCCCGTGAAGGAGTTCGAATGCAGATGAGAGAAGCGGGAGAGGATATTTATTCCTGACTGTAATTTTGTTCAGCCCCCGGTAATCAATGCAAGGACGTAGCGATTTGTCCTTCTTCTCAACAAAGAAAAAACCAGCCCCTACCGGGGACGAGGAAGGGCGTATTATGCCAGCAGCCAAGGATTCTGAGATGTAAGTCTCCATTGCTTCCCGCTCAGGCCGCGAGATGCTGTACAAGCGGCTCGTAGGTAACGGAGCCCCAGGAAGCAATTCAATGGCGCAGTCGTACGGCCGGTGGGGGGGTAACGACCTCGCCCTGTCTTTGCAAAACACCTCGGCCAAGTCGTGATAAACTGGCAGCACAGAGGAGAGGTCCGGTGGTTCCAAAGCCGGGGGCGGTTCGACAGTAGAGGCGAGGGGAGGGGCTGATCTAAGACAGTTCATATGACACTCCTCCCCCCACCCAGACACGCACCCCCTCTTCCAATTTATGCGCGGATTGTGTTGCTGCAACCAGGGGTGGCCCAAAACCAGGGGGGCGTGCGGAGCCTGAAACACAAAAAGGCTGATTGTCTCAGAATGATTGCCAGATAACGTGAGGGTAACCGGCTCCGTAACATGAGTGATGTCTGGTAGGCGCTGCCCCGACAAAGCAGAAACATGAAGGGGGTGTGGCAACGGGTCGGAGACCAAGTTTAAGCGTTTGGCGAGGTGTGAGTCAATGAAGTTTTGTTCGGCGCCAGAGTCTATTAAAGCGGAGAGAGAGTGTGTCATGGTTTGCTTAGTTATCTTGGCTGGCAGCAGAAGACGTGGAGGAGAATCTTGAGAGAGCCCGCCCACCAGTATTCCTGCCTTTACTGGCGGGCGCGCCCTTTTGATCGCAACGGGCAGGTTGCCACGAAATGGCCTGTCTTGCCACAAAACAAGCACTCACCCGAAACCAAACGGCGATGGCGCTCAGTGGCGCTAACCCGGGAGTGCCCCAACTGCATGGGTTCCTCCTGGTCCAACTCCTCCCTTCGCTCACGGAGCTCTGCCTGGGCTCCTCCGGGCACCGTCTTGGGCCGCCCCGAAGGCTCATGAAAGGGGTGGAGCCGGGAACTCCGTCGTGCACGCAGGCGGCCGTCTACTTTCACACACAAACTCATTAAAGCATCTAGCGAGGAGGGCAATTCCCGCATGGCTAATTCATCTTTTAACTCCTCACAAAGGTTATTTAGCAGGGTACAACATAATGCATCCTCACCCCAGCCGGTCTCCTCAGCCAGAATCTGGAAGTCAATGGAGTAGTCTGCCATACTCCGCTTCCCCTGCTTCAGGTTCAGCAACCGATGAGCTGCTGCTTCGGCGCCGGATCCCTTCTCAAAAACATTTTTAAATTTCGAGAGAAAAACAGCATAGTTTATGTCTGGATTGGCTTTAAGCGCTGCCTGTGCCCACAGCAGCGCGCGGTCACGTAACAGCTGTACAAAGAATGCGATTCTTGCTCCATCATCTTCAAACAAACGTCTCTGTTGGCGGAAAACCAAAGAGCACTGCGTCAAAAATCCTGCACACTTTGACAGCTCACCAGAGAAGGGCTCAGGGGCAGGTAGACGGAGTCCTGCGGTGCCTGGCTCCAGAGCAGAGGGGGCTGTTACTTCAGCTGCTGCCGGCTCCACAGCTTGGGCTTCGGCGCCTTGCGGGGCGGGGTGAGCCGCCGAGGGCGTTCCTTCCAGCGGTGTAAGCCGAGCCACTGCCTGGGTGAGGGACGCAATCTGGCCAAGCAGGTGTGAGAACATCGCCTCGTGGCGGACCAGCACAGTCTCCTGTGACGCAAGGGCTCGCTGGACTGGGTCAAGGTCTGCTGGGTCCATATTCTGGCTGGAACGTTCTGTCATGGCTACTGAACGGACCCACGCGCAGACAGTTCTTTCAAGGAAACAAAAGGGGATTTATTTACAATAGGGATCACCTTAGTGCAAAATATATGTACAGTGAGTTGGGAGGGGGTCCAGGGCTCCAGGGAGAGAAGGGGGGGGGAATCCACACACACGCTTCCTCTTCCACTCAGTCACCGCCACCGCTCCTCCGCACACACGCACTCCTCTTCAGCCGCACTCGCTCCAACACTCCACACACTGCCCCACTTGGACAGGTCCGGTGATTCGGTCCAGAATCTACAGACAGAAGGTCAAAGGTTAGTTCCACAACATAAAGCACGTGTAAGCGATTCTTCTTTGAATATGCCGCGAGCACGAACTCAGGTGGTTCGACGTTCCAGCGGTGAGCTGCTCTGTGCCACTGCCTTAAATAGCAGCTGGGGAAATCAGCCAGATCAGCCGCAGGTGGACACCATCCACAGGGGTGCGTGGGCCAAGAGTGAGAGCCCGTAATGAGCTCCACCCAGGCAGAGAGGAGGAGGAGAGACAAAAAACTAAAACTAACAACAACAAAACCTGTAGCCAGCGTGGGCCAACCAGAGAGACACGGGGACCGTGACAGGAAGTCTTGAGTTGAAGATCCATTATCTGCCATTAGTCAGATTTTCCAAAAAATGTATAAATCTCGGTCTGTATATGAACAATCGACATGGCTTTGGACACAGTGAAATGTGCAGCGTATGCAGCAGTACCTTAAGCTTGCGTTCTTATTAGTGGCCAGCGAGGTGCACAACTCTTTGATTGCAGAAAGTCTGGTTATACAGAAGTCTTTGCAAAAACAACTCATCTGCTTGCTTGTCTGCAACTTCAGAGAACAGCTGTGATGTTTTTTCTCTCAATCACTGGTTTCAAGACTAACTGAAGACAATATGGTGTAGATTTTTTAAAATATGATCATATTTGCCCTGTTTGAGTCCAAAAGAAAGAATGTTTATGAATGTATATCCATCTTTAATATAAAGTCTATGGTTGCCCCAAGAGACGAAATCATCAGATTATTAGTCAGTGACTGGAAACACGGCTGAGAATGAACAAGATCAGGTGATCAGACAGGACATAATCAAACCCTTTGATTAGCTAAACCTTTGTGAGACACACAAAAAGGTGACCAGTATTGATTATTATTAAGAAAGTGATTTCCTGCTTTCTTATCTTTGCCTTGATTCAAATTTGTCACAACAGCTGCTTGTGTTTGTTCCCGTTCACATCTGCTGTGTAAATGTGTTTTCAGATCCCAGTGATTATTGTGAGGTTTTAGCACAGTGGGCAGAACTTGTGATTAACCGCTACGAACATTTAATGTCATTAGCAACATGTGAACAACATGAGAGGTATGTTGGTGCACAAACATGCAGCCTTCAGAGTGCAGCGACAGAAATCTGCCACAGCCAAGTTACATTTATTTTTCATTCACAGGGATGCTGTAAAATGTGATTGCTGGAATTACTTTTGTTGATGGAAGCCACTGAAAAATCTAAATTATGCACATCTCATTTTAGCTTAAAAAAAGTTTTGCCAGAAAGGAAAAAAATTTGGCCTTCAGGTAATTTTGTCCCAGAGCCACAAATAATTGTGTTTTGTATTCAATTCCTCCCTTCATGAGTTGTTTAAACCAGTCTGTCAGTCCTTTGAATTTGTTGAATCCACAATGAACGTCCTAATTAACTGAATGAACAGGATACACAGAAGAACTCTGCATAAATGTCAATTTTGAAAACAGATTTAACAGAGCAACAAAGCAGAGACGGTGGCATGAATCATAAGTTTGTGTTCCCATATGGCAGCTTTTGAGTTTTGCATTTAGTTTCAGTTTTTATTCACTCTTATGGGTCAAAATTGTCTTTGTTCCATTTAAGCACCAATGCCTCTTTATTAGGGTTAGGAAAAGTTTGAGGTTTACCCGTTAACAACATTAACCGTACATGATGAAAATTGGCCCTTACAGGCACCCACTGGATTTAAACACTGGCGTGGACTTGGCTTTATTCGTTTATTTCTGGACTCTATATTAACATTTTGGGTGCCACCATGTTGTTTTTTCTGAGCCGTGACTGAGAATATTTAAATGAAAGGATAAATCACTAAGTTAACACAATAGAAAGACTGGTTGCTGCATCCATAGACTGCATGGGAGCAGTGTGGACAGAGACCTTCTAATTAGGGATGGGTATCGTTTAGGTTTTATCCGATACCAGTACCAAACCGGTACTTTTGAAACGGTGCCGGTGCTCAAACCGGTGCTTAAAGAATGGAGAACACAAAATTGGTTCAAAAACCTCTCATGTTCAGCTGTTTTTTTGTAAAAAGATAACAATGTTAGCCTTTTCTGCAGCTATGGGGCATATATGGTATCACTCTTGGCTGGAAGCAGTGCATAAACAATGGAAAAAACAAACTTTGTCCAAAAACCTCTCATGTTCAGCTGTTTTCCACTTATTCTTTGGTCATTTTAGCCTTTTTGGCCAGGGTGAAGGGAGTATCTGCCATCAAACAAGAAGACAGCAGCATGTAACTACGACAGTGTTTGCTAGTTCACCTTACATGCATTAATGTAATAACGTGGTTAGCCTACTCAACGTAAATTACACACGAACAACATTAAGCTCCTCACGCAGAGAAGAACGGCTGCTGCTGCATCATCATCCTCATCATTTCTGCTACACTGGCAGGGCTAGGGGCCAGGACTCTCCTCTTCGGGTTTTTGGGGGATGTTGCTAACTCCAGGTCCGATAACAGGCACCACACCCGCAGTAGATGTGCTCGGTGTGAGGTCTCGCAGCAAGCTATCAAATACGGCGCATTTCTCGGCTTTAAAAAAAACGCTATGCGTCGCCAGGTGTTTCATCAGATTCGAGGTGTTACCTCCTTTGACAGTATCACAGTATCAGCTTAAAGCACTTGTTGCTGCTGAGTTTGCATCTTTTGCTGTGAAGTACAGCCAGACTTTCGCCTTGGGCATTTTTAATCTGTAGCTCTGCTCTAAAAGAACGTACGTACCTGGGCCCGCCTACTATCCTCGGAAACGTAAAATGATTGGCTAGAATCTAAAGTGTATCACAGCTCAGGAAATAAAGCACCGAAATGTGCGCTGCTTTTCGGTCTGGTTACTACCGTTTATGTCAGAACCGGTGCGTACCCATCCCTACTTCTAATTACTGCTAAGGAAAAAAAAGCTAATGAAATGATAGAAGAAACTGAAACACAAAAATGATGGATGTTGTGTTCACACAGCAGGACACTGAACTGCTCCAAACACAGCTGAGAAGTCCACTTCACTGACTCATAGTAAAGGATGTGAAGACTAGCTGGCAGCTCTGTCATCACATTTGTCTATCAAAGCATCCTGGCCTGTAACTTTAAATGTGTGCTGTATCCAAATGGTCTAAAAAATGAAACGTTATGAAAAGTGAGACTATCCACAGAGTAATAGAAGATGTTCTGTAAGTGTGGTCTAAGGAGCTTGGAAAGAAAAGCGTCTGGACTTTGAAGTTGCTTGAAGACGTTTCACCTCTCAGCAGAGAAGCTTCTTCGGTTCTAGGTTCAAATGGTGGAGAGTCCCAGATCCAAGCCCTGTGGGAGTGTTGGGGACACCCCCCTGGGACTTAAACCTGGGAAAAGTCCAGACGCTTTTCTTTCCAAGACTACGATGACCTGGATGACCGAGAACCTTCACAGACATATTCTGTAAGCATGGTTTTTATTGGACATCTGGGTTTATGGGGGTTTCTTACTTTTGACGTAGGCTCAAGTGGTGACCAGATGAACTGGAGGTTTTGTACTTGCCCTGATGAAGCATCCAGCCATCCAAGTTGATAGTGACTCCCATCAAAATTGCTATGACTGCTGTATCATGGCAGTGCTAACAGGACATCATCTGGACGTTGTTGCCAGCAGCTCTGACATCCTACACTTTCAGTTTACTGCGGGACAGGTTCAGGACACCACTGTGGATCAGGATTGTTCTGATACTTGCTCACACAGGGATCAAGGCTGGATCCAAGACTTGGGCTCAATGTTCTGTTCTGAGCCACTTTTGAGTATTTTAGGGATGCTGTGGTGAGCACTGTAATACTTGAGGAGGCCACTTGGCAGTAACTCATGAGGGCACTCACTGAAAAGCTGTTTCTTTGTGTTTGGAGGTAATTTAAGTGATTACAGAGAAGACAAAGTCAAGCACTTAATGTCTGAATATAATAAAAAGGACACAGCATTTGCATACTTCTCTTTCAAAGTTAATGGTGTTTGCACATAGCTGAACCGTAGCCATTCAGTGCTGAGGCCTAATAATGATCTTTGATAAAATATTAATGTGTTTTTTCCATTTTCTGTTTTGAGAGCAATTTTATTGCTGCCAGTTCCTCTAGCTATTTCGGAAAGTTTGTCCCTGCCTGTGCTCTAAAGGTGATCTGAGCAGAGAATATACACAGCAAGGAGCAGACCGTCCTTTTATCATTTCTGCAGCAAAACAAGCTGAAGGTTGAGTGTATGTTTCATGGGCCGACGCCAGTCAAACAGACACCTGACATTTTCATAAAGCTGACTAGAGATCTACAACAAATCCTCCACCGCCGACATTCAAATCGTCTATGCGCAAATGAATAAGGGCTCGAACCTTATGAATCTTCTCATATGTCATCTACTGTCTGAGTTTCTGTAGATGTTTTTTTTCTTTCTGTTTATATTTGCTTTGTTTAATAGTCGGAGCCAATAAATGTGTAGTAGGTTATGTGATTTCCAGTGAAAGAACAGATTAACTGTGGTGAGTCAGACGTGGCTCGGCTAAAAGAGGAACATGAAGCACGTTTTCTTTTCTTTTTTATTACAACTACCAATCTGAAACTTGTTAGGTCCCTTCCAAGCACAGGTATAATAATGTATACACCACAAGTCAAAGGTTGGGACACAACTTCTCACTGAATGAGAGATGCACACTGAAGACATCAAATACATGAAACGGGATAAATGGAAGCAAATAAAATATTAATAAATAACTAAGCATGTCTTATATATTAGATTCCTTTGCTGTGTTGAAAGCGCTGCAAACCCTCATCCTTCTGTCAGTGAGCTTCATGATGTCACCTGAAAGGGTTTCACGTCACAGGTGAGCCTGTCAGGGTTCATCTGTGGAATTTCTTGCCACCTTAATGTGTTTGGCACCATCAGCTGTGCAGAGGTCAGGTTGGTGCACAGCTGACAGCCCTACTTGACAACTGTTATAATTCATATTATGGCAAGAACCAATCTGCTGAGTAGAGAGAAACAACAGCCCATCATTACTTAACGAACTCAAGGTCCAGAAAATTCCTGAAACTTCCTGAGTCCTCAAGCGCTACGACGAAACTGGCTCACATGAGGACCAAGAGTCACATCTGCTGCGGAGCCACCAGCCTCAGAAACCACAAGTTAGCAGCAGCTCAGATTAGAGCCCAGATAAATACCACAGAGCTCCAGTAGCAGACACGTCTTTACATCAGCTGAAAAGCTACAAGCAGAAGAGATTTGTTTGGGCCAAGAAACACAACGAGTGGACATTAGACCAGAGGGAATCTGAGCTTTGGTCTGATGAGTCCACATTTGAGATCTTTGGTTCCACCTGCTGTCTTTGTGCGATGCAGAAAAGGTGAATGGATGATCTCTACATGCATAGTTCCCACTGTGAAGCATGGAGGAGGTTTGCTGGTGACACTGTGGGGGATTTATTCAAAAAAAGCACATTGAAGTGAAGGCGGAAGGACCAACAAGTGCTCAGCCTCTGTGGGAACTCACCTAAACTGTGTGTGTGAATAAAAAAATACTAATCATTTTGGATTCAAGTGTCAGCTGCATGAATGCAATGTCAGTTTTTACCAAATGATAGTTTTCATTGTTTATTATATTTTACATGTAAGAAAGGCAGATAGTCCCCAGCTTGGTTTCATTCGTCTGTCATCACATGTCAGTGTAATCAAGCACCACAGCACACAAACAGCCCGTGGTCCTCGCCACAGCTGTGAAACCAGAAGCCGGAGATTATTATTGTCTTTACTGTAAAATTCATATTTCAGTTAAATCCACGATTATTACAGAAACACTGTACACAATAGGCAATAATGAATGTGCGTGTTTAGACTAAAAACGGTGTTGTTCCCATTCATTTTTAGCAAAATGTAAGATGTGACCAACATTAACGTTATAATATTTACCATGTGTTGTCCTATATCGACAAGATTTCATCTTTCTTATTTTATTTTTCAGATTCACAGCCTGATTGAAAACGTTTAAATATTTATTTAAGTGAATTATTTGAGCCTTCGTTTGGCTCTTTGGCTCCTCAGAGTCTTTCTGGGTTTGCTCGTGTGCTCCGTCACGTCTTCTGTTGCAGCTAATACAGAGTTCCAGTCTGGTTCGTTGCTTAGTGTCTGTGAAACAGTTAAATCAGCGTTTAAAGCAAAAGTGAAACATGCAGCAGTGAAACTGCAAAAACTTTCAGTGTTTTACTGCTTTTCACAGGACGCTCTATAGCAGGTATAGATCGGTTTGATGATGTATGATGATGACGAACAGAAAGCAGTTTTAAAACAGCAGCCGTGTATCTGAGTGCAAAACTTCCATCTATTGATTGCTAAGTAAGGGGAAACTCACCCATCACCCAGACTCCTGCTGTAATCATTTTCATTTTGTCTGCACAAGACAGATGAACAGTACACTAACAAGCTCGCCCTGACAAATGAGGGAAGCCTGTCTGATCCATATAAATATGCAGTTCTGCAAAGGTCCTTGCTGCCATGGAGGAACATGAAAAAGTAAACACACAGAAGGTGTTTAATACCTGCAACTGCGAGGCATATTTAATGTTTCCTTTATGACAAATATACATTTATTACAGAGGTTCCTGCACGCCCAAACCAAACACCACAGCCCCTTTGCAGGCTTTACATATATTTGCTGATAAACAGAACTAGCAGATCATCTGCTTCCCTCACACCCTGTCCCTGCTCTTCTTCTAGTCTTTCACTACATCCATGAGTCTTCTCTGTGGTCTTCCTGTCCAGCAGCTCCATATTTAAGACCCTATGTGTAGTATATCAACTATCCCTCCTCCGGACACGTCTAAACCATTTCAGCCTTGACTCTCTGACTTTGTCTCCAAGCTGCTCTCTAATGTACTCGTTTCTAAGCTTGTTCATCCTGGTGACTCCAGATGCAAGTCTCCTGTGGTTTTGTTAATGCAGCCATCTCCAAACTATAGATCATAGCTGGTCTCTCTGCCATCTTCCTCTTCTCTCCAGAGCGTATCTCCGCCTGCTCCTCGCTCTCACTACAGATCACAATGTTGTCTCTGAACGTCATCGTCCGCAGAGCCCTGCCACACCTGTCAGACGATGTATCAGTGACCTCATACGTCTTCTGCATGAGTCTCATCTCAACTTTCCATTCGATACCAGTGCACTTCTTCCTTATTCCTGAGGTATCCTTTTACTCTCCGTGATTGTGTTAAGCTGTCTGGTTAGAAAAGTGCACTGCCCTCTCTTCTAGACGTATCCATACGTCCTTGGGTACGTCATCGAAATAAACAGCAATTAAACAAAATGACAGCATGAATCTATTTAGAGTTCACATGTATTTTTGTGACTCCGTACCAATCCTTTGCTCCTGTTTTGACTGACTGAAAACATTTCTTTTGCATTTAAAAGTTCAATGGGCTTGACAAGCTGACTTGATTGTACCTGATGATGTTAAATGTTATATGTTTTATATCCCTGATCTCCAACTGAATTGATTTTAGCAGGTGAAATGATGCTCACTGCACATGAATTTGTGTAGTGCATGAATTTTGGCAGGTTGGTGTTGTCTCAAACCAAGCATTAAACTACCTATGAAATCCGAGCTCTGGATAGTCCCTGTTCGTATCATTCAGGCACTTTGTGTGTTATGTATGTATTGGCCTATTCATTCAGAATAACAAGTGTAAGTTTGGAAGTTGACAGTATTTTGTCTAAATGTAACTGAGCCTCTTTCTGTTTAAGCTCCTGGAGTTTGCTTTGCAGAGCAGTACATCCAGACTTATCTGCATCTCATTTATTCACTTTAAACCATGTACAGCCCCGTCTTTAAAATGGTATCCATGGGTATCAGATGAGGTAGCATGAAAACCACCTACCTGATGGAGAAATGGACCTTTGACCCCTGGAGGTGTCACACGGTTTTAAAAGCACATCAGCCCAGCCAGTCAGTCACTGGTGGTAAGCCCTTCAGTCACCAGTTGTATGGATTGATCCCACTGTTAGTAGGTTCAAGGTTCAAGGTTCTTTATTTGTCACATGCGTAGTTATACAAGTATAACACACAGTGAAATGTAGCCTGACACGCTCCTCGACATGTGCAAAAAAATTGGGGGGGTTAGAGGAAGAACATTATATATATAGTATATACACTGGGTGAATGTGCAGTAGTAGCAGCAAGCAGGTGAATTCTGTACATTAATAAGAATAGATATCTGACTATTTTACAGGATAGACGATATAAACATGTTTAAAATTAAAGGAATTTGAAATGTACATTGTGCCTTGGTTTAGTGCATGGCTATTCAACTACGAAGTTAGTTGGGCCAGATTTTCAAACCGAGGAATTTATCTGGGCCAGATATTTTTTTTGAAGCCAGGAAGCAGCAGATCATGATCAATTTCCAACCCACACAACTGTACTGAAAAACAAGTAATTTTTTTATTCCTATTCCCCTGTAAATCTGGTGACCTCTCACAAATGCACACCAAAAGGTCCATTTAAAAAAAGGGAGCTATAACTAAACTAGTTTTTGCACATTTGAAATAATAATAATAATAACAAAAAACATTTTGATAATTCCCTTTCAAATTAAAATAATTTTCCTGCCATGGATGGAGCCCCATCGGTCACAAGTATACAGACACGCTTCATATCCAGACCATTTTCCTCAAAAAGAGCTGAAATCTTCTCAAACATCATTTCGCCAGCTGTGTGTCCCTCTAACGGTAGTAAGCCGAGCAATTTCCCATCCAAAAAACGGACATATACGCACAACTGGGCATTATCAGTTCTGTCTGTGATCTCCTGCTATAGACATTACATCAGTTTTCTTCAGGTCATCTAACAGCATTTCAAACTCGTCTGACGCCAGAACTTCAACTCTACGAATATTTGAACTGTCCTACAGGGGTACGTTTTTAATAGCAGATGTCACACTCACTTTTCACCGCATCCACCACGGCCAGCATGCAGTATTTCATTGTTTCAGAATCTGTGAAAGGCCTTTTCTTCTTCGCCAAGAAGCAAACACGAAGGGAAGATGCTGCAGCTCTCTTGGGCTGTACAGGACCCTCACCATGGTAGTACAACTCCGGTTGTAAGATTATTAAACTCGGTAAAATGAATAAGTATTTGTCAGTCCAGGCAGGGTTAAAGAGAGCAATCCTGCAGCAGCGTTCTGCTGTACGGATCACTCTCTGGAGAGCTTTTTGGTCCTTCACACAGCTGTTCCCAAACCACGATGTCATGTTCTGTGTGAGGATGCTCTCCACAGCGCCTGTATAGAAAATCCTAAGGATCTTTGGAGAGACCCTGAACTTCCTCAGTTGTCGTAGGTGATACAGGCGCTGCCTAGCCTTTTTGGTCTGGACCTGAAAGTGGGCAGCCCATGTCAGGTCTGAGGAGATGTGGACACCAAGATACTTGAAGGACTGCACCCTCTCCACTGGAGCTCCATTGATGATAATGGGCTTGTAGTCTCTGTGCTGACCCCTTCTGAAGTCCACCACCAGCTCCTTGGTCTTGCTGACGTTCAGCTGGAGGTGGTTGTCCTGGCACCACGATGCCAGATTCTTCACTTCATCCATGTAGGCCGCCTCATCGTTGTTGGAGATGGCACCCAACACCACTGTGTCGTCAGCAAACTTCACAATGGTGTTGGAGCCGTGGGTGGCCACACAGTCTGAAGTGTAGAGGGAGTAGAGCAGTGGTGAGAGGACACATCCCTGAGATGCTCCTGTGTTGATGGTGATGCTGTTGGAGAAGCACCTGCCCACCCTCACCACCTGAGTTTAGAGTTTAGTAGCTTCAATCACTAGTCTCAAAGTTATTTCAACAAGTGGCTGAATTGATTTGAAATTTCATGGTGTCTGATTGTCACATGGCTGCTATTCTCTTCCTGTGTGGATGCCCCGTCGCACCACGGTGCCTGGACTGAAGGCTTCGGGTTGTTGTGGTTTGCAGGGTTGAGGTTCTGTGAATGAGACTTCCAGCATTTGCACTGAGATCTTGGGAATTTGGAGGCCAGGTCACAAAACAATCAACGAGATCCCTCAAGCCTCAGCCATCCTTTAACGGAGTTAACTCTCATTTTAATGACCCTGTAATCTCTTTGTCACCAAGTCCCACTACTGCTAAGAAAGCAAAACGTAATTATACCCGTTGTGTGTAACATTGCACCTTAATAAGTCAAAGTGTCACTGTTCAAACCTCAGAGTTTAAAATGACTGATATTAGTCATGATGGACAGCCATCAAGTCCTCGAACATGTGCGACCAAAGACCATCATCAAACATCTGTTACCATAACAGGACTAACTAGCATCATTTCTGTGGTTTTATAATTATATTTATTCTGTTTGCACAAAAAAGAAATCTTTGTATGTGTATTTTCAATCTTTTATAAGCTTCTAATTCCAGCGTATATCTGAGTGCATGTACACACAGACACACACAAGCACACACTGAGAAAACCCCATATTCCCGAGGAGACATTTGCACACATTCATATTCAGGAGAGGAGGAAATGATCAGGCTGTGGAAATGTGAGAATCAATCAGCCAATCAGGGACAAGAACAGAACCCCCCATGGTCCATGAAGCTGACAAGAATCAGTGTGCATGTGTGTGAGAGAGAAAGAGACACTTGAAGTGTGTGAGGGAGACAGAGAAATAATTGCCTCAGCATAGTGGAAAAGATTTTTTTCCTCCAGAAAATCACTGATAAAGAAGGAGATCGTAATTACCACTGCTGAGTTTGAAACTAAGTGAGACACAATGTAAGAGGAGAGAACATAATGCCCTCTCTATTGTATGTATGTCTTTTTGGTTAGTGTTCTACTGCCCTCTACTGAAGGCTTCGTGAACTTCAGTTTGAGCTGTACGAGTGAAACAGATGGATCATAAACAGAAAACTGAATTGTGCCCACTTAAGTTTCTTTGGGTCAAGGCAGAGCTTCAAACTGATCGAGCTTTTATTATAAAGGATGAGGCCGTTGTAAGAGATGGCTCCTGTATTTAAAACTCTCTGTTTTGAAGAGAGGCTATTTTGAAGCTTCAGCTTTTGCATTTTATTAATTCTTTAATGGATGTTCCAATATTTGATGTTTGTGAAGCACTAGTTAGTCCAGTGGTTCACAAACGTGCCCCCCTTTGTTTTACAAGAACACCCCCGGCACAAACACACCCTCCAACCACACACGCCCATACTTTGTTTTCAAACTCCATTGCAGTTTATTTCACACTCTAAACAAATAAAAGTAAACTGCAATAAATTACAGGTTGCAGTAAAATAAACCACTAAACAAACCACCTTTGTGGTGCAATTATTTCATGCATAGTTGTTTCGTTTTTCTTTTTTTGTTGTCTTTACTGTGTAAGAATATTCAACACTGCTATCAACAGATTTTTCAAAAGATGCCTCTCTCTCTGCAAAAGGGTTTTAAAAACATAAAGCTGTGGGATACTGTTTGTCTGGGATGTGGACATAACTTGGCACCACCGTTGTGCAGGTGAAGCCAAAGGTAAGATATGCGTCATCATATGTTCTTTGGCGATGCTTCATCTTCTGCTTCGCGTTTGTGTGAAAGCCACGTCAAAAACCTGACCATGATGCTAGCAGTGTCCAAGCATTCCTTTTTTTATTCATGCACATCCAGCCCTCAGGTTCAAACAATAAAGTCAGAACAAAGGTACAGAATAAGAGGGCAAAACGAACAGTATGATCGCACAGGACTGGAAGGGCACATGTGCTATTCTGTTCAAAAATAAAAACAGTCATGTTGTCTTTTATCTTCCAACATGTGCACTGCAGACATTCAGCATTGCACAGCAGCATGCAAACTTAGTTGGGAAACCTTGCTCTGATTTAAGCAGCATGTGTGCGCCCTGTGTTACAGCAGACTGGGACAAATCAGTGCTGTGACCTTCAGCTGCCCCATGAAGTGTGAACACATGACATTTGTATTTACTTTCACCATTATTTACCACTAAAGCTTTTATGTCTGACGTTTGGCGTGTTTTCTAAGTATATTAAATTCAGCATTGTTTGGTTCCCTGTGCACCAGCGTGTGCTTTCCTTTTAGCAAATTAGTTTGAATATTGCAGTATATGCTGCTCCGCTGATCTCCACCTGTAGCTGTGTATATTCAATTCAAGTTTATTTATACAGCTTCAAATCACAGCAACAGTCGCCTCAAGGCGCTTTATATTGTAAGGCAGACCCTACAGTAATAGGGGTCTACCTTATATCACCTCTGTGATGTAGCACACTGACCGAGGTGCAAAACAAATGTGCTCATAAAGAAAATGTTTCCAATCTAAAAGTGAAGCAAACCACAGTGCTTTGAGACCATCGCCGTCAGATGAGGACCGTGCATTTCACTCATCTGAGACAAGAAAAGTGACACACATCAGCCAGATGTTAGGATAAAATGCAGTTTTGCATTCTTGCCAGACAGAAGGAAATCCTGGTGTCTGTCAAGAAGCACAGAGAGGAATTCAAATAGGAATGAAAACAGACGAAGACGATAACAGGTACACATTGTAAAGGTCACAAGACACACAACTAGTTTTTGTTATGCTTTTGATATTAAATTTCAAGTCACCAGTTATCCTGTTTTGCCTTTTCATAGGAATGATTTTTAGGTAACGACGGCAAACAGCTTTTCCTTCACATCTGTGCTCCCTCAAAAGGAAAATAAACAGCTGGAGGCAACAGGATCTGGAAGAGAATCAGTGGCAGCAAAGAGGCTCTAAAGACTGACGGATAACAAGTGATTGTACTACAGCATCAAGTGATACGTTTTAAATTCTGACCGTGAAGTAAAAGGGTCATGTAAAGATTTTAACTACCTTTAAAATTGTGAATAAATACAGCACTTCTGTAAATGTGTTTACTTACCGTCCACCACAAGTTAATTAGTAGTTAACTACTGAAATAGACCAAATAACTACATTACATACTTATGTGCTGTAGCCTTTGCAAGGAAGTAGTGGAGGAATCTAAATGGTTAACATGTTAGCTGTTAAAGACCACCTGCATATAAATGCAGCTTGTAGAATAGATTTTCAATCTAACCCAGTCCTGTTTGATTTATTGAGCATTTTTAAAGCTGAGAGTTTGAAAAACGTGCTGTACATGACACAACACAATCAGTAAAACAATAAAAACAAAATAAAAGGCAAAGATAAGAACACACTGCTCTCAAACAGGCAACAAAGTGGCCATGGGCGATCATTGCACAGTTTGAGAGCACTAACAGAGAAAGCTGGATTGCTCCGGGTTTTCATCCAGGTTTTTGGGAGTGCCTGGAGCAGCTAGTCCAGGACGTCAGCCACCTCGACGGAATATTTTTGCAATCTGCAGCTCAGCTTGTACGGTGGTGCTGATCCATGAAAGGTTTAAAAAGTATATAGTAAAATCTTAAAATAAAAGAAATGGGAATGCACGATAAACCCAGAATTGATCTGCTTGTGTATTTAATACGGGTTTAACATCCACCTGCAGAAAAGAAAGAGCAGCACAGATACCAGTGTGGTCGAACACAGTGACGTTGGTCCTGTTTTCATATACGTTTCTTTATAAGGTTATTCATGCGTTCAAGGGTTTACACAAGCAATAAGCCAAACAGCCAAATGTATTCATTATTGTGCCCAGAGATGGGCAGTAAGGCGTAATCTGATTACTTTTTTCAGGTAACGAGTAATGTAAGGGATTACTATTGCGAAAAAAGTAATTAGATTACTGTTACTTTCCCGTAAGCATGCTGCGTTACTGCATTACTAAACCGTCATACTTTTTTGCGACATACATGGATAACATGGAGTGATGGAGAGAGTACGACCATGCAGCGTTTAAAGCGTGGAAGTAATCACATTACTTTGAGTTTGATTCTGTAAAAAGTGACACAAACATTAGCGTCTGCTGTTCACCCTGCATGGGAAGAAAACTTCTTTCTACAGCGAAAAATTAAACTTCAAATCTGAATCTCACGCTGCCACGGGAACGTGACATCCACAGAGAAACCCCCCACTGACAGGACCGCTGTGGGCAAACCTCCACCCGCCCCACTCCTGCTAGGTGACAATAAGAGCGACAGGACTCAGAGCTGCTTTGAAGTTTTACTTTCATCTATTTGAAAGAGTGTAAACACAAAGCATTATTTTATTTTATATGCTGGAATATGCAGAACATGGCTTTAAATGGTAAATAATGTCTTCAAGTCAAAGACTGTTGCATATATTGTCATTTTTGCTTGATGCAATGTGCATAAAGTTAAAAGATTAAAACTAATAAAACAAGTTTTAAAAAGAGACGTTTCCATTTGATTCAGTGTTACATGATGGATTATGCAGACAAGTAGAACTGGGCTGAAAGGTCTGTTGCTTTATTACATATTCAGGTTGGGTATCGTGTTTTTAAAAAGTAACTAAGTAACTAATCACTTTTGAAAGTAAGTAATCCGTAAAGTAATGGGATAACTTTTTCTTGAGAAGTAATCAGTAATTAGTTGCTGATTACTTTTTTCACGTAACTTGACCAACGCTGGGTTTAGGCCAGACGGCGTTACAACAGAGGATTTGTAACTCTGTAACAGTGCCAGCATCCGGCTGCAAGAACAAACAGAAACAGAAGTAGATGATACTCTTGTCTCTTCTCTGCCACTAAGCACGTTACATAACCCTAGTTTTGGACTGCGGCCCTTTAGCGAGATTTTGTGAGTGTGTTGTTTTTGGTTTTACACATTGTGCCTCTATTGTATATATGACTGATCTTGTGTAATACTTATATAAGAGATAACGTGGCTGTTTGTTTGTGTGTGATGAGGAAAAGGAGGGCTGCTCTGTCAGCTTGCTTGAAGAAGCATAAACAGTAGCAGCTTTGTGTTTCAGCAGTGTGTCAGTATTTATCCAGTAGCAATGACGGAAGGGGGTTTCTCTCACAGATAATAATACTGACAACATGCAGAGCAGACTTGCTGCCATGCAAGCTGTTGTGTTTAGCAGAAATCTACTGATAACTCTGCAAAATATCAGCTTAGAAAAGCTGGGAGTCTGTACAGAACTGAGTTTTGTTTTGTTGAGTTTTTATTTAGGATTTGAAATCGCATTATCAAAATTTGGGTGCTAGAGAGCGCATGATGAGTAATAAGGGATGACTCAGAAGTATGAATAAAATATGTCTGACCTTAGCCATATTTCCTAAATGAAAAATATATGAGCTATGAATTGCTGTTTACCATCTCCAAGCTCTGCCTTCAATCTTCAATTGTTAGCTGCGAGAATATTCTTCATAAAATGTTTAAGTCTTAGTGGATCATTCTCATTGCTTCATGTCAGTGTTTTTTGGTCGGCCTTTTAGGACAAATGGCTTTGAGAATATAAAACTGTAAGTCTGGGCTGGAATCGCATGCTCTGTCTGATCTTTTCTGCTCGTTGTGCACTATAAAACTCACATTAATTGTTCAGTACAGTTCAGTTTTATTTATAAAGTGTCAGTTCACAACAGAAATCACGCAGGTGTCAACCTCAGTAGTACAAGGAGGTGGTGCAAGACCATGTATAGGACCAGTACAGGGCAAAGTCACTAAATCTCCTTATGTCATTTCCCAAATATTTTATTTACATATTTCCTGTAGGACTGTGAATAGTACCTAAGACTCTTGAACATGTAATCAATCTGCATGAGCCCTTCTCTGTACCCCTTCTATGCCACCTCACAGAAAAATGTTGGAAACGCCCCTGCTCCACAGTCATTTCATTTTCTGCCATTTCTGCCCATCGAGGTCAGACCAGGCCAAGCTAGACCCTAATCACTAACAGACAAACTGTGCTTTCACGCACAGAGCCCCGCTATAAAAGCCAGAAACAGCCGTTCTGCTGGTGGAGTCATGACGGAGAGCGGCGGGGCTCTGGAGCGCCTGAGGTGAGTACACGCGTAAAGACTCACCGGAGCTGCAACAACACGGTAGGAGACGTTTTGTTTGGGCCGACACATTTGGTTTTAGCTTCCAGAACTGATTATAGAGCAAAATGTTATATTGCTGAAAAATATCAATTTCATACTTTCAACTCAGGTTGTTTTAAATTATATATTCACATTAAGGCCATTAATGGTAATAATATTGTTGGTTGTAGTTTACATCCTTATTTTAATGCTTATTTTGTTTTAATATAAATTCGTTAGTCTGGATATTCAATTATTCCCGCTAAGAAAAAAATGAATTATTATCATTATTATTATTTTACTGCTGCTGTTGAGAAGCGATAGAAGGCTTTCATGTCTCTTCTCTTCTGTTTACATTGTATAAATAAATGAAGGAGCAACAGTGACAAACTTATAGGAATAAAGGATATTTTTAATGGAACAGAAAGGCAAACACCTGCATCATAATCATTTAATCCGCCCTGAGTGTTTGCCTCTCTGTTCCATCTCCAAATAAATAAATAATAATCCTGCAGGGAATCTGGCAAATAAAATCCGGGCTACTGTGGGTCACATTAAAGCTTAATGGTGCTAAAAACAAAATGTTTTCTAACTTGAGAAATGAAGAATTTATTTGTTTTTGAAGAAAAGGATCACATTTACATGTTAGTGTGAGTCCAACTCAGGACCTTCTTCCTGTGAGGCAAAAGTGCGCGACAGACTTTTGAATGGCCAGCAGGGGGCGTCCTCAGCGGTTGCAAATAGAGTTCCAGTTTTATGGGGCTCATGTTTCTTGCCCCGTGACCTAAACACTTTCCTGATAATTTTATGGGTTTCATGTTCACTTTTAGATTATATTATGTAGACGATATGTTCAATATTAGCAGAAAAAAATGATTTTCCAGGATCTGCTCACTGGATTTGTCAACATCAACTTTTTAGTGGATTTCACAGTGAAACTCTGTTTATGGTTTGTATCTGCAGTCGTGTTCATTTTGCACCCAGAACTCATAACCACTGAGGGCTGGAACATAGCTGGGCAGGTTTTGCCTTCAGCTCTGCTCCTTACACTGCATCTAAGATCTAACAACCTTTTTAAAACACAGCATGTCTCGTAAATAAAATAAGACCTCTGATTTTACATAAACTCTGATGTCTATTTACATTTTATGTTGTGGGTTAACCTTACTAACTATAGCTGCACACAGCAGTACATCTAAAATGTTTTCTGTACTTGGATTCCACATAAACCTTCAAATGTATGACAGTAGCACTGTTTTTGTGCACACGCTACAAAATCAAAAAGAGGCCCACACAATTATTGCACTGTGTGAAATTCTTGGCTCGGATGGTATCACATTGTTCCCAGATAGATCAAACAGACAAAGAAACCACTGTGATCTACAAACAAATGAGTCTGAGAGTCTTGGTGAAAGACTGATCTGGCCATGTGTGCCAGATCTGTGGCTCTGTCGGTGTTGTTAGTGTACATGCTTAAACATTATTACCAAAAAGCTAGCTTTCAGTCATTTATCGTCTGCAGCAAAGATTGATTTAATGTCAAAGTATGTGGTTCATTAAAATAAATTCATGAACATCTAGGTTGAAACCAATTAGAGTAGCTAATGAGACAGTGGATCTTTGGATCGCTCCCCATGGTTTTTATCTTTTTTAATTATCTGCAGGGTCTGCTTGACCCTCCAGAAGAGTCCCTGACCCATCATTTGTCCCGTTACAATTTGTATGCATTAATTTGCAGTTTTTGATCATTTATCATGATGTAATTAAGCAGATTTTAGTATACAGCAGCATCCTTGTGTGGTCAATTACAAATGCAATCAATCCAAAAGCTCAGATAGAAATTTAAAAGGCATTTGAAAGCTAAAAATAGAAATGAGGGCAGACTGTGCAGAGTGGGCAATTCTCCACACTGGTTCACGCCCTGAAGGGCTCTGTAAGCTCAAAGCCCACTGTGTAATTTTCTCACTGCAACTAATTACAAAAAAACATTAGTTTGTTAATCTGGTATGCACCATTAAAGCACGGGAAGTTGATAAAGCCTATTAAGTGGGATATTCCTTATTAGCTACCTGGAAGCACCATCTCATGATGAGGCCACGAGTCAAAATCTAGTTCATATTAAAGTTGTTTAGTAAATATTATTAATGTTGTTTTTGTTAATATGCACCTGGTGCCCTTACCCCATCAGCCAGGGTAGGCATCTGTGATTTATTTATTTGGACAAACACTAAAAACATCACACTTTCAGAAACTAGAACATCCACATACTTTTTTGAGCCATGCTTGACGAGTTAAATCTTGATTAGGCAGGTTAACAGTCTTAATATTACATGAGAAGAAAAGTCATATAATAGAATAGAATAGAATAGAATAGAATAGAATAGAATAGAATAGTATTTCCCTCCTTGTAGATTGCATTGATACAGTATAATGATAGTAATTCTCAGACCCCCTCAGCCTGAATAGTGTGAACTTGTTTATCTGCAGTGAAATAGAAAGTGAGCTTTCCTGTCACACAGTTTACAAAGCAAATTAAAGCTCAGGCCATGGTGCAGAGCAGAGAAAGGTTCGGTCCACAGTGGGTGCAAGCACAGAACCACTCAAGCTCAAAACTAACAAATGAGGTGGCCAACCTGCTCTACTCTCTCTCTCTTTTCAAATGCAGGTGAGCCGCACTCATCGTGACCATTTTGAAACCAACACGTTGTCCATGTGTTATCTCCCCATTAAAAGGCCACAACCCCCTCTCACAGCATGTTTCCTGCCTCTACGCTCTCTTCCAGGAGGTGTTGCTTTCCCTGTAAACCACAGTCTCAGTCCTGGCCTCCATCGTGCTTCACTCAAGACAAAGCTATGACTGCCTTTAAGGGCATCTGGACCAAGGAGTTCTGGCGCTGTGTGGCGGCTGAGTTCTCTGCCATGCTGATCTTTGTCCTGCTTGGCCTCGGTTCAACCATCAACTGGGGCACTGAGGATCCCCACCACCCCGACCTCGTGCTCATCTCTCTCTGCTTTGGCCTGACTATTGCCACCATGGTGCGGTGCTTCAGCCACATTAGCGGGGCTCATATCAATCCAGCGGTCACAGTAGCCATGGTTGTGACCAGGAAGCTGAGCCTGGCTAAAGCAGTCTTCTACCTCCTGGCCCAGTGTGTGGGAGCCACAGTTGGGGCGGCCGTACTGTACGGGATCACCCCAGCCGCTGTTAGGGGTGGGATGGGAGTCACTGAGGTAAGAGCAGGAGTGTGTGTCTTTAAATGTGTGACTATGTGTGACAGTTTTATTCTCCACTACCGACCTTTTGCCTGTGAATACATTCATCTGACTACATGCTCACGTGAGTGTGTTTTACTCACACAGGTGAATGACAGCATCTCTGTGGGTACCGCCCTGGTCGTAGAACTCTTCATCACCTTTCAGCTGATCTTCACCATCTTTGCCACCTGTGACCACAAACGTAAAGATCTCAAAGGTTCATCTGCTTTGGCTATCGGCCTTTCTGTTTGTGTTGGTCATCTGTTTGCTGTAAGTACCCAGACACCTGTGCAGTGATTCATCGTGATGTGGGAGAAATTCAGTTCATTGTAATCATGAACAGCTTATTATGTGAACATGTTACAGATTACTTTTTCAAAGCTCAGTTCACCGCAGAGTGGATACGACACTTCAACATCACCCTTTGGTTTGATGGAAAACCTGAAGCATGCATGCTGTGTTAATTCATAAGTGTTATGTAATAATTCTAAAGCAGAATCAAAACTATTCAAAGAGGAACCAACAGCATAAAGAGGAAGGTCCAGTTTAGTCTCTCACGTTACTGCAGCTGTGATGAAGCCACAAAAGCCAACCTTCAATTATGTGATTAACTGTGTGATTTGTAGTGTAGAGATAGGATTTACATTATTGATGTATGTAATTTAGCTCCAGTGAAAGACTCCAGTGAGCACTGAGCTGTGACTGTTAGTGTGGACGGTGAAAGCACTTTGATTTGCTTGTTTCAGTCCCTCAGTCGGTTAGACGACTGAATGGTTACTGAGTGTTTTCACAAAGTCAGGAGAACAGGATGGAGCCAGATGTGACAACACTTGGTAGATCATCAGTTTAAGAGACAGGTCAGTCCTCCAGCTCACAGTAGTCATCGGTGCTTGAATTAAAGGCAGCTGACCTTCTTCTTAAGCTCATGAAAACGTTTCACTGCTTATCCAAGAAGCTTCTGCAGTTCTAAAAGCTGGTGGAGGTCTTTAACCACTGCTTGTGAGAGCTGAAGCATCTTCAGGCTCCTAAAACGAAGCCCAGCTGTCCTTAACTCAAACCTTTAAGGCTTGTTGTTTTGCTTGTGAGGTTCATAGCCTGGTTGTGACTGTTCCCTCAGATTCCCTTCACTGGAGCCAGTATGAACCCTGCTCGGTCCTTCGGCCCAGCGATGGTCACATGGTCCTGGGAAAACCACTGGGTAACAACATTTTGATTAATATTCAAAATGCAGAGTGAGTGCACCTTTTGCCATTTTGAAAGTAATTTCAGTCCCAAATATTTTTCAGAAATTATACAGTTAATGTGTGGAAATAGTTATAGGCATAAATTCAATAAGAATCTGCAGTTGCCCTCAGCTTTATGGAGCTTTGTAGGGAGTTTCAGGTCATTAAGAGTCTGGTCCACAATGCTTTGTTTTTATAGCGTCGTTTCCAGCAGCAGGCATGCTGTTTGACACTGTCTGCAAGGCAGCACACGGCAGCAACACAGCTGCATTGATTAGTGCTGTTTACAGGAAGTCTTCATAGCAACTGCAACAACAGCTAAACTGGAGACGTCTCCATACAGATACAAATAAATGATGTGTTTACCTGTTACAGTTTGCATCTTTATATGAGTTACAATGTGTTGTGTTTTTTCCTGTTCTTTAATCGTTCTTCGGCGGTTTAACGGCTTCGAGGTTACAGCTGACAGCAGGCCTTTGCGCTGCTTCCCTTGAAGCTTGTCCTGTGTGTTCAACCTCTGCTAATATTATAGTTCGTTCTTGGTTTGTAAAACATGGCCGTGTTCTAGCAGCAGACCTGTCCGTGTGTGTGATCGCGCACATGCTTCGACACATTCATAACGAAACTGAGAGGCCTTCAGCTGATCGAGGTGATGACGACCTTTGAGTCACTGCTGAACCTGATTGATTATGTTTGGATAAGTGAACATAAGAAAAATAACTGTTTTGTCTGTTGGATTCGTACATCAGAGGCTGTAGTGGCGAATTTCTGTCCCAAGCTTTGAAAAAATAATTCTTCCAGTTCTTAATGTGAGCTGTTCGGATTTATTTCTGACTCGTACATACAAACAAAAACCGATTTACTGCTGCAGCGCACACTCCCGTCCTGGCTCACTCTAACCTGCTACCACACATGCGCTGTAATGCTTTCTTACCCGACACAAACGCGCAGCATTTATTCTCTAACAACATGTTATACAAAATCAAACATGTAGCATAATAACTGAAACAGTATCAAAACATTTCTCTATAGATGGGCTCTAACAGAGGTGACGATGCGTCGTTTGTGCGTCAGATTGTGTTGATATCAAACTCATCTTGCAGCTGATTCTGTTAGTGTTGGTGATTTCAACCCTTTTTGGATGCGATGGGGGATTTTGTACCAATGTGGCCAATGCCAGCTTTTTGTTTGGAAAGTTTTCTCCAACAACAAAGACGAATTCTCTCTGAGCTCTTTTCGACAATAAGCAGAGAAACTGAAACGAGTCTGCGCTGCTGTCCCGACGCCTCGTTAGTATTCTGGGTCTTTGTGTGCTCTTTCAGCTTTGAAGTCATTTCTTGTTTAGATTTTGATCTTGGAGATTGTTGTAGTCTCTCTCCTTTGTACAGCTTTGATATTCTTTCTGCTTCTCATCATTTTCACACAGCACTGTCTCGTTTCACAGGGAGACACTTTCTCTTTCATTTCCTCTGCCTTCGCACTTTTACCTGTACCTGCTGCTGTGGGGCTGGCATCGCTGGATTGGATGTCACTGCTGTTTTAGTTTTAACTTTGTAACTTAAGACAGTTCGGTGCTTCTGGTATGGATGAGTCACGTCCCCTCCAGACTTTAAAAGGAGCGATTTTCAAAATTAAGAAACCAAAGAAGGAGATTGTGAAGTATGCGCTACACACAATGTGTCTGTATTTATTTGACAGTTCTGCACAGGTAACAGTCCGGTCCAGCTCTCTCTGCCGTCACTATATAGACAAAGAAAGAAGACCCTGTCATCACACAGTCGCCACCACCTGTGGCTCACCTGCCTCCCGGTCCCGCCCCCTTGAGCTCACTGCACCGCTTCCCCCCTGCAGCTGCGCCAGGCAACACTTAGACTTGGTTTAAAAGTAAAACTTTGTTCTAAAGACATTTTTGGCCTTCATGTGTAAATTTCTCTCGTCTCCAGCTGGTTGCAGCTGCACATCCCTGAGCCTGGCCCTGCCCGAGGAGGCTTCCTGTTAGAAAAGAGCTTTTCCTTCCCACCGTCTGCTCACAGGGGTTATTTGATTTGGGGGTTTCTCTGTATTATTGTGGGGTCCTTTCCTTACAATATAAAGCACCTTGTTTTTGTGATTTGGTGTTATATAAGTACAATTGAACTGAACTGAATTTCAGAATTTTCTTCTTCAAATATCTCTGCAAACTTCTGACCAAAAGAAATGGGATGTTGGGTTTTCTCAGTGAGACGTGCTTCCCACTGCACCACACTGCCACGCTGGCATGCAGGAACAGTAAGCCAAAAATTCACAGTGTAACAGGACATGATGTGAAAATGTTCTGGATGCAGATGCTGCAGACAGTCTGTACATGTTTGCTCGGAGCTCCAAAACCAGAAGTTTGGAAACGAGTTCATTGTGAAGTCAGAATTTCTCTTAAGTGGTTTATTTGATCTGTTTCCACCTACGTGAAAAACAGGATCTGGGCTGGATTAATTATTGATTGATCATTATATTTCTGTGTCACAGCGCTGCAGGATACATCAGCCAAGCAGCAGGAAAAACATCAATGAGAAGTTTTGAATTCTAGCTCTACTTTAACAAGTACAGCCTTTAAATGTCTTTTTATCCTCATATTTTAGCCCTTAAGGCCGTTTCTAACATATAACATTGTAAGTAAATGGATATTTGAAGTGTTTTGTTTATGGCACAGCTTTTCATCAGTTTGAATTTATCACAGTAAACACTGCCTGCCAGTCCAGCAGAGATGTGAGTCCGTCACATAACTAGAATGTTTATTGTCATCAGTTCAGATGATGGTGCTCTCAGCTGTTAGCACCACTTTGTCCTTTTTGTCTTTCTGTGTGGATTTTCTTTCTATCTGTATCTTCACTTACATCAGTGGCCTGGTTCAGGCGATAATGGGCTGCCCGACACTTTCCTTAGATGCGGCCTGAGAAAACCAAAGTCTCATTACTTATTCTGTTTTCTCCTTTTCTATAACAAATCTCTGCTCCAGTGTTTTTGTTTTGTAAGCTGAGACAGTGATGCAGCAGCACATCATGGCGAGGCATTTACACAAAGTTTGATTTTGTTATTAAAATAGAAGAAAAAGCACTTAATGACTGAAAAAATAAGAAGGAAACGTAAAGAGCAGGATTTATCTCATATCTCAGCAACTGTTTTTCTGTGAATTTTGTACAAACGTTTAATTTTGTTGATCCTAGGACTTTGTTTCCAACATGATCTTTGATCTCAGCACTTCAGGAGTTAAATATGTGAATTCCTTTTGAACTTTACCTTGAAAATTGGAAATATCCTTCCTTTACTAAAACAAGTTTCTCTCGTAAATGTATTACTTTGATTTGAAAAGTTCTTTGTTGTCTTGGTTTGTGTTGTTTAAAGTCCCCGAGCTCTATTGAAATGAAAGCGCAGACCTTAGTTTGAGCATCCTCGGGATCACCTGTGTGTTCTGTGTTTTCCGTGTGCCAGGTGTACTGGGTGGGTCCGTCAATGGGTGGCACCCTGGCTGCAGCTCTTTATGAATACCTGTTCTGCCCCGACCCAGAGGTGAAGAAACGCGAGACTTTCGTGAAGACGCCCTTCACTGCTGCTAAACAACGCCAGGATTCAGCCACGGCCCAGGAGCCTCTCTTCACTGTCATGGATGTAGAAAGAGCTGAGAGGAGGGAGAGGGAGGTGTCTGGGGAGGTGCTGTCCTCTGTGTGACTAGAAAGAAAAGAAAGCACCAATGCTCCAAATGCTGCAGTCTGCTCCTGTAGCATTAAAACAGTCATGGTTGAAGCAGGAAGACTGAACACTTCACGAGGGGGGGGCTTCTTCTTTTGGCAACCAAAAAGCTTGTGTTGGCTAGTTTTAAGTAAAGGGCTGCAAGGCTTTCAAAAGAAATGCTGTAAATAAAAAGAAACTGCTGAAAGTGTGTGTTTGTGCTCATGTAATATGGATTTCCAGTTTTCTGTGTGGCAGGAAAACTGGGGACGTGAAAGACAAACAGCAACCATGAAGTGACCTTGTCCCACCCTCAGTAACACTCCGGGTAATATGGATGCAATATAACGTCAGTGCTGAGCTCCCTGCAAACAAACACTCTCTGATTCTCTCTCGTCTTCAGTCTGAGTGTCATTTCTGCCGACTTTCTGCCAGAAAACACTGACGCGCTTAAAAGTCAGCGCTCACAGCACGCGCACTCCGGTGTTTTATGATGTCAGCAGCCAACAACACTTGTTAGGGTCCAACATTAAGTTTTCATAACCTCAATCTTAATTTATTCATTGATCTTTCTGTTGTGCTCACAACATCAGTCCGGGAGTCTAATGTCTGCAGTCTTGGTTTGGTTGTTTTGTGCTGAATTTGCAGGAGCTGTTCATGACACTGAAACATTCACTGTACCTATAGTGTAATAATCTATTAAACACTCAAGTCTGGAACATGAGCTGGATCGACTAAGCAGCACTGCTCACCAGCTGACTGGACTGCACGGTGGCCTCATTCCAACTATAAGAAACTGCAAAAATAAACTGTTAGTATCAGAGTAGCAGTAGAGCCTCTTATGGCCCTGTGACTGCAACACTCATTACAGAGCAGAACAACAAACTGCCAGATCAATGCAAAACTGCGATGTGTGAAGTTTGGCCTTGAGGCTTGAAACAGATTAAGTTTGCATTTAAAATGTGTGAGTGTGAGTTGTTGTGCTGATGGGAGGGAAGCAAATTTAAAAAGATTGTTCTTCTTAACAACTCTGCAATAAATCTCTGACGAACAGTTCAGCACAGAAAGTGCTTTTAATGTATGAATATAATACTGGCCTGCAAAAGATGCTCACCTCGTCACTGCTGTACTGACAGTGTGTTGTTATTGCCACAGCTTTCACAGCAAACAGGTGTACTGTTGCCCTCTGTTGGTAACAACAGCAGCGAGCACTGCTTTACAAGTTTCAATCTCTCGACCAGGATCGTCCCACTGCAGGCATCGAGGGCAGGAGTCCTGCAGGTTTCAGATGTGTCCTTGATCCAACACAGCTGATTTAAATGACTAAATGACCTCCTCAACATGTGCTGTGGTTCTCCAGAGGCCTGGCAATGAACTGTGTTGACGCAGAGTGAGATCTAAAACCTGCAGGACACCGGCCCTCGAGGCCTGGAGTTCCCCACCCCTGCTCTCGGCTATGAAGTGTAAATGAACACTTGTTGGATGTGTTTTCACTCATGTATTGCTGAATAATATTGCACAAGTGTTGTAGACACTGTGCACCTAAAAATGATTTATAATAAAAATGTATGATATTGAAATCCATATATTTAAATATTTAAACATTCTTTGCCAAAAACAGAATAAATAACGTATTTGTTGTTCTTATCTGTACCTGATCAAACTGACCAAGTGATGGAATCAATCCTGAAACTGTGTGTTTAGCTTCAAAGAATAAGATGTTGTCAATCACGTCAAAAACAAATCTGTGTTATTTTAAAAGAAACCACCTGCAGGATTTAGAAATCAGGCATTCGGGAACAAATGATCCATCATGTCCACGCTGCTTTTATAAACACGATGAAGCTCATGTGCAAGTTCAATGAGGAAGAGTCACTCGTCTGTTTCCCAGGTGTTGGCAGCTAATCTAAGCTTTGCATCACTTCCACTTTCCCACGCTGTCAAGACGATTGTGACTTCTCCAATCAGCTTTCTGCTGACCGTGTTTAGGCCGATCAGCCTTCACTCCACGTGCTTTAAAATCTCAGAGTGCATCTGTCATTCTCCCACTCGGTCGCCTCCGTGCAACCGACGTCCTGGGAAGAAGGTGGAGTGCGTCCTGCCTTTATCCCTGTCACTGCTGGTCTTTCTAATGATCTCTCCTCATTGAACCATACTTCACTGTGATGTTCACAATGAGGTGACTTACCAGAAAAAGTAAAAACTCAGTGTGTACATGAGTAGATTGCATGATTGAAAGTTACAAAAGTTTTAGACATTAAAACCGTTCTCAGGTACAGAACGAGGCACCCACGTCCAGTTTAGTGCAGACTGCTCCTGCAGAGGCACCACTGGTTTTTATTTTAGGCTTATCTATTAAAATGTACTACGTGACTCTATCACTAAGCACCCAACCCTCTGCTTCACACAGATGGATGAATACTTGATTTTTTAAATCTTTAAATATAGTACAGAACTGTCAGTTCCGCTGTTCGCTGTGTCTTGGGTTAACAAAGCATGGCAAAGCAGCTGCTATCAAATCGTTAATTGCTGCCTGAAATGATAAAACATCTGTGAAAACATTTAAAAGCTTGTTTGTTCTCTAAACTCTTTGTCTGGACATTAATCAGACCTCAGAAAAATCACATTTATGCCTCTATTGTTCTATTTCTATGTTATGGTTACTTTGAAATGACTGAATATGTTTGTCTGCTATAAATAAACGTGTCTGTGAGGGATTAGTCAGAACCACATGATTCAACTGTGACTGTAACACTGTATCTGTTATGCTGCTGTTCCATCACCGTCTCCACTACAGACACTGTGTTGTGTTTTCTGAGCTTTGTTTGTTTCCTTGCTCGCTTGTTGTGATGTTTTGAAGCATTTTTTGAAGCGTTTGCTTTTTCTTTTGGTGGCCTTATCATTAGCTGCTCAAACAAAGGGATCGCTCAGTTTAGTAGCTCAGAGGTAAAAATCAACCCTGTAAATCCTCATGTACCATATGTGATACAGGATTTTTGTACGCTCTTGATACTTCTACATGATCAATGTGATTTTAACCCCTGAAAAACTAAAATAAATTGCAATTACAAAAATAATTTAAAAAAGTACAAATGATGTAAATTAAAAATCATATATGGAACTTAAGTTATTATATATATATATATATATATATATATATATATATATATATATATATATATATTGTCAGAGGCTTTAATAAACAACCTATTAACCAGAAAATTCAATTTTCTGGTTAATAGGTTGTTATTAACCAGAAAATTGATTAATAATTATATAAAATTGATTAATAAAACACCCAGCACGCCCCTGCGGGCGGTTTATCCTTCAAGCTCGGGTCCTCTACCAGAGGCCTGGGAGCTTGAGGGTCCTGCGCAGTATCTTAGCTGTTCCCAGGACTGCGCTCTTCTGGACAGAGATCTCCGATGTTATTCCCGGGATCTGCTGGAGCCACTCGCCTAGCTTGGGAGTCACCGCACCTAGTGCTCCGATTACCACGGGGACCACCGTTACCTTCACCCTCCACATCCTCTCGAGCTCTTCTCTGAGCCCTTGGTATTTCTCCAGCTTCTCGTGTTCCTTCTTCCTGATATTGCTGTCATTCGGAACCGCTACATCGATCACTACGGCCGTCTTCTTCTGTTTGTCTACCACCACTATGTCCGGTTGGTTAGCCACCACCATTTTGTCCGTCTGTATCTGGAAGTCCCACAGGATCTTAGCTCGGTCATTCTCCACCACCCTTGGGGGCATCTCCCATTTTGACCTCGGGACTTCCAGGTTATACTCGGCACAGATGTTCCTGTACACTATGCCGGCCACTTGGTTATGGCGTTCCATGTATGCCTTGCCTGCTAGCATCTTGCACCCTGCTGTTATGTGCTGGATTGTCTCTGGGGCATCTTTACACAGCCTGCACCTGGGGTCTTGCCTGGTGTGATAGACCCCAGCCTCTATGCATCTTGTACTCAGAGCTTGTTCTTGTGCTGCCATGATTAGTGCCTCTGTGCTGTCTTTCAGTCCAGCTTTGTCCAGCCACTGGTAGGATTTCTGGATATCAGCCACCTCCTCTATCTGCCGGTGGTACATACCGTGCAGGGGCCTGTCCTTCCATGATGGTTCCTCGTCTCCCTCCTCTTTCTTGGGTTTCTGCTGCCTGAGGTATTCACTGAGCACTCGGTCAGTTGGGGCCATCTTCCCAATGTATTCTTGGATGTTCGTTGTCTCATCCTGGACTGTGGTGCTGACACTCACCAGTCCCCGGCCCCCTTCCTTCCGCTTAGCGTACAGCCTCAGGGTGCTGGACTTGGGGTGAAACCCTCCATGCATGGTCAGGAGCTTTCTTGTCTTTATGTCAGTGGCTTCTATCTCCTCCTTTGGCCAGCCTATTACCCCAGCAGGGTACCTGATCACGGGCAGGGCGTACGTGTTGATGGCCCGGATCTTGTTCTTACCATTCAGCTGACTCCTCAGGACTTGCCTGACCCTCTGCAGGTACTTGGTGGTTGCAGCCTTTCTAGCGGCCTCTTCATGGTTCCCATTTGCCTGCGGGATCCCCAGGTACTTGTAACTGTCCTCTATGTCTGCAATGTTGCCTTCTGGTAGTTCAATCCCCTCAGTTCTGACTACCTTCCCTCTCTTTGTTACCATCCGACTACACTTCTCCAGTCCGAACGACATTCCAATGTCATTGCTGTATAGCCTGGTAGTGTGGATCAGTGAATCGATGTCTCATTCACTCTTGGCATACAGCTTGATGTCATCCATGTACAGGAGGTGGCTGACAACTGCTCCGTTCCATAGTCGGTATCCGTAGCCAGTCTTGTTAATGATCTCACTGAGGGGGTTCAGGCCTATGCAGAACAGCAGTGGGGACAGAGCATCTCCTTGGTAGATCCCGCACTTGATGGTAACTTGTGCTATGGGCTTGGAGTTGGCCTCTAGTGTTGTACGCCACATCCCCATTGAGTTCCTGATGAAGGCTCTTAGGGTCCCATTGATCTTGTACAATTCTAGGCATTCCAGTATCCAGCTGTGGGGCATTGAGTCATAGGCCTTCTTGTAATCAATCCAGGCAGTGCACAGGTTGGTCAGTCTGGTCTTGCAGTCTCGGCTGATTGTTCTGTCTACCAGTAGCTGGTGTTTTGCACCTCTGGTATTCTTGCCAATTCCTTTCTGTGTCCCGCTCATGTATTGACCCATGTGCCTGTTCATCTTAGCCGATATGATGCCTGACAGGAGCTTCCATGTAGTACTGAGGCAGGTTATTGGTCGGTAGTTGGAGGGGACCGGTCCCTTCTTGGGGTCCTTGGGGATCAGGACCGTCCGGCCTTCAGTTAGCCATTCCGGGTGTCTCTCGTTAACTAGCAGCTGGTTCATTTGTGCTGCCAGACGCTCGTGGAGTGCAGTCAGCTTCTTCAGCCAGTAGGCGTGAACCATGTCGGGCCCTGGTGCTGTCCAACTCTTCATACTGGAGACCCTTTCTTGGATATCTGCCACTGTGATGGTTACTGGACCCTGTTCAGGGAGGTCGCTGTGGTCTGCCCTCAGATCCACTAGCCACTGAGCATTGCCGTTATGGGTTGCGTCCTTCTCCCATATGCTCTTCCAGTATTGCTCCGTCTCCAGCCTTGGTGGTGCTGTTCTCTTATTGTTCCCTTGCCACTGAGAGTACACCTTTGCTGGTTCTGTGGAGAACAGCTGGTTTATTCTCCTGCCTTCTATCTCTCTGGTGTACCTCCTCAAGCGGCTGGCCAAGGCTGTGAGTCTTTGCTTGGCAGTTTCCAAGGCCTCAGGTATGGACAGCTTGCTGTATTTCTTAGGCACCTTATTTGTCGCACCTTTCTGCAACTCCGTTAGTTGGCTAACCTCCCTCCGTGCTACTTTGATCTTGCCCTCTAGCCTCCTTCTCCATGCAGGGTACTGCCCCTTGTGGCTGTTCAACTTGTAGCCAAGCATCTCACTGATCACTGCTGCCGTATTGTAGATCAGCTTGTTAGTGTCGGTAATCGTGGTTGTAGGTATTGCCCGTAGTGCTGCATTAACATCATCTAGCAGACCTTCTGAGGGTACTTCACGTAATCTTGGTAACCGGCTACGGGGGATCCAGGTTTCAAGCTTGGCCATGATCCTATTTTTCAGGTCAGTTCCTCTCGCACTCAACGATCCTTCTCCTATCGCACTTGGGGCTATGTACC